>NC_135417.1:6730000-6815000 GCF_051991245.1 Festucalex cinctus
CCGACATGTCGATCATAAGTTCGGCATGCAAAACAAAACAATCTCACACACCCAAGCAGGAAACTGATCCATTTTGGTTTTGCAGCAGCCATTTTGAGAGCAAATTCCAACTTAGTTTTCACCTATATTAAAAAAAAAAAAAATGCAAAATTGCTTGAGATTAATCTTACAGCTGCATAAAGAATGTAATGTAATGTAAGAATGTAAACATGAAATAAAGTGCAGTAAAATTGAACAGTTTCTTTTCTCCAACCCACGTTTTGTTCCTTTTGATTGGATTGTGTGAAGTTTCCTCACTGTGTTACATTTCATTCTTTTTAGACATTGACGAAATTGTCAGTCCATTTTAGTTATCATTATAGTCTCAATGAATGGCTTCTATGGAGGACCAAAACTGCCAAAATTCAAAATAAATAAATAAATAAATAAAAGACTAAAAGTGAAAATGAATATAAAAAATATAAATAGTAATTTATTTATTTAGTCATTTTATTTATTTAGTCATGTATTTATTTTGACTTTTGTCAGGTTTGGTCCTCCATACTTCTACTTTAGTTTTCATTTCATTTTCATCTGAAATTTTTTTTTTCGTGACATAATTATCACTCCACCAAACAAAGGTCAACTCCAACTTATTTGTCTTTCTCAACCTTTTTGTCTTGAAAGGCCAATCGGCAACAAAACAAAAGTCTCTCTCTCTCTCGCCTTCGCTCGTCATGCCTTTTAATTAGCCCCTGAAACTTAATTTAGCTGGCGAGTTGCGCAGCAGGTTGGGGGAGATGCTGGAAGTTGTTGATATGCGCTCAAGTAGCAATTAGGTGCACATTGCACATTTTGTCCCTCCAGCAACCACTTTTGCAACCACAATGGTGACAATGCGTGTATTAGGGCTGCTCGGTTATGTATGGGGGAAAAATAATAATCAAGCAATAATAGAAATCACGATTATTCAAACGATTATTTTTTGGCAAAAAAAAAAAAAGGAAAAAAAAACAAGAAAATGTATAAGCATTTAAAAATATTAAGACCAATAAAAAAAAAATAGAAACACTTTAATTATTCAAGATCCTTTTGGAACAAACAGAATTTCTAATAATATTTATTTATTGATTAATTAAATAATTTATATATATATTTATTTGTGGTAGGATGGTCATTAATTTGTTTGGTACAAAACAAGAAAATATTTACCCATTTAAAAATATTAAGACTAATCTTGTGCACTGTGCGGTAGTGATTTTTGAGGACAAAAAAAAAAGAAAATGTTTAGATATAAAAAAATATTGATACAAATAAAATTATAGTATAATTAAGCAAGTTCGTTTTGGATGAAACAAAATTCACAAAAAAATAAAAAATAAATAAAATAAAATAAATTGAGAAAGGGTGCAAATGTAATGTATAAACTTAAACAACTCAAAAATTAGTACTAATCTTTTTTTTTTGTAATTGTGGAATTTAAAAATTGAAATTGTAAAAAACAAGAAAATAAGCATTTAAAAATGTTAAGACCAATAAAAATAAATAAAATAAAATGAAACCTAAAAAATACAAATTAAAAAAAGGTACAAATGTATACATTTAAACAACTCAACAATTAGTATTAATCTTTTTTTTTTTCTTCTTTTTTTTTTACGATTATGCTGATTTTGTAATTGTGGAGTAATTGAAATTGTAATTGAATTTCGATTAATTGCACACCCCTAGCGTGTACCCCTATTGTCGGCCTAGATCTTACGTGCTAACTTGAAAAGTGCTCCAATTGGGCCAGATTGTTGGTATGCATGTCGTGCCTACTTCATCTGGCACCCGTGTGTGCGTGCCTGTGTGTGTGTGCGCACGCAGACAAGGAGGCCGCGAGAGGGAAGTTCCACTTGGCGGATTCTTGTGTTGTGACCCAGCTGAAGCCTCACTGGCATGCGGCGGGTTTGTTGTCGGTGGGCGTGTGCGGAATATCTGACATCAGCCTGGTGTGTGTATTTGCCGGAGCAAGGAATGCTACATACACGCTGCATCGGTCATGGTGCCTGTTCTGCGGCTGATTAATAAAAGGCTTCAACAACAATAAACGCAAATCCACTATGTATTTTTATGTACCGGTACTAGCAGCACAAACACCGTAACAAACGATGCTTTAATATGGTGATGTCACTATGGTAATGCTTAAGAATGACATACGAGCAACACAAAAACTGTGGTATTTTGTAGATGGAATAATGTGAACTAACTAGACTAAGTGCAATTTCTGGAGAAATTGCGTGGGAATCCTGAAAGCTGAAAGCTAATGCAGAATTCCAGCTTAGAGGGGCGACCCACGCTTTGATTTGATGACTTTGACTTGAACTTGATGTCCTCCTTCCCCCCTGCCAGGAGAAAACATACCAGCCCCCGGAAAAAGACATGGCCCGTCTCGGACGGCCCGTACTGCACAGACAAGACGACGTCACCCAAGGTGAGGCCGGCACGATTTTCAAAAAAATGCTGAAAAAAATTAATGGGAGCGCGAGAGACCATATAAAAATTAAAAAATTTTGTTTTTGTTTTTTACATTTAAACAGTTTCCTGTTATGTACCAAATAAAATATTATATCAAATATATGAAAAATATTAAGACAAATAAAATTCTTTGAAACACTAATTATGCAAGTTCCTTTTGGATGAAACAAAATTTATTAAATTACTTATTTTAAAATAAAATAAAAAATTGCAAATGTATAAATGTAAACAACTCAAAAATTAGTAGTAATCTTTTTTTGTTTTTTTTACGATTATGCAGATTTTTTATTTTTTTTATTTTGGAGTGTAATAATTGAAATTGTCACATTAAAAATACAAAATATAGCGGTAGCGCCAACGAAGACCCTCATGACCGTCTTTTTTTGTTTGTTTGTTTGTTTTTCTGCAGCTGCCGAGCGTCAGACGAGGGCGGTCCCGGCCCGCGACGTCTCGCCCGCGGCGGCCTCCCCGCCGCGCCCCGACGCCTCCAGCCCCGCGGGGGGCAGCGATGAGCAACTGCTGCTGAACACGCCCGAGTTCACCTTCCAGCTGCCTGACCTCAGCATGTACCAGGACGACTTCCAAGTCAGCGAGAGGGACCTGATCGAGAAATCCATGATGGTGGCCCTGGAGCACGCCGGTAAGACCGATATTCGACAACCGACACAACTTTTCCGCATAAATGAACACCGAAATATTTGAGATGAAATTTGAACAGATTTGACTTTATTCCCCTAACATTGGTGCAACTGAGCTGCCTTATTGATAGACCTTTCTTAGAAAACTTTATTTCATTAATTTTATGACTTATTAAAATGATAACTTTATAGTAGGGCCCGACCGATTAATCGGCCGCCGATTATAATCGGGCTGATTATTGGCCTTTAAACATCGGCCAAAACAATCGGCTAATTGGGCCAAATGGCCGATTATTTTACCCTTTAACCTTATCGAAGAAAACCGAAGTTTCCAACGTTGTGAAAGTGCCCTGAATGCACCGTTTTGGTTGCGTAGCATTAGCAACTAGCAAGTGTGTAGTGTATGTTAATTCTTGAAGCTGTTATGCATCATATATATTTTTTAATAATCGTCAGAATAATTGGTAATCAGTTTTTTTTTCTGCCAATAATTGGCAGCTAAATTGGTAAACAGAGTGTAAAGACAATGAAAATGAAGTGAGGGAGGAGAAGGTGATAACCGTGACGTGAAATCGATGTCACAAAAGATCACCTAACACAATGAATAATTGTGATTCATAATCATGATCATTCCAATCATGACTCCAAATATTGTGATTGATTATCAATATAGCCCCCGTTGTAACAACTTTTTCTTGTAATAAAGAAGTCCAACTACATGACAACGTGAATCTCCCGCAGTAACATCAGTCTCGATTCCCGCTAACATTCCTTTTCTTGTCGCAAATCATCATTTGTGGCGTTTTTTTGTCCGCAGGGCGCCTGAACTGGTGGACCAAAGTGGTTCCCAACTGTCAGAGTTTGCTGCCGCTGACCACCACCGGAGACGGGAACTGCCTGTTGCACGCCGCCTCGCTCGGTCAGCTCTTTGTCATTGCCTCGTTACTTTTTCCCAACATTATTGTACGCGACATGCAGTGAAGACTTGATATACGAGTGACCCCACTTCAGAGTTTTGGCCTTTTTTTTTTTTTGGGCCGTTGTTGAGCCGTATTATTTATCTTTTGTTTTTTGTTGTTGTTGTTTTTCCGTCTTGTGCCAGTGAGCTCAATTCAACTCACTTAACAAGAACTTAAAAAAAAAAAAAAAAAAGTCTTCAAGCTGTTTATCGTCACTCCCAGGTGAAGTTGACTCAAAATTGAAACAAAGACAGTAATGATAGTTGTGGTGGTTAACCCTTTAATTAAGTAACGGATATTGAAATGTACAGTAACATATGTTGACAGACAATATAACAGTACTCACAGGAATATATATTTTTATTATTATTTTATATATAGGCATGTGGGGCTGTCACGACCGCGACCTGTCGCTGCGCAAAGCGCTGCACCAGCAGATGGACCACGGCAAGGAGCAGGAGGCCCTCAAGCGCCGCTGGAGGTGGCAGCTGACCCAGCAGAACAAAGAGGTCCGTCTGTCCGTCCGTCCAGCCGTCCTACAGCCCTTGAAACAACACACCACTGGGCACTTTGATTTTTGCTAAATACGGTGCTCCCCTACTCGTTTGCGGTTCACTTTTTGCCGATTCACTCGATCCCAGGTTTTCGTTTTGGGTCCAGAACATAATAAGTCAATCCAATCGCAACATACGCTAGCTAACTTTCTGCTGTTTTTTTTTAAGTGTTAAAAAGTAGTGTCTGAAATGTGCAAAAAAAAAAAAAAAAAGTTTCAAAAGGATTTGTATTCATTTATAAAAGGTCTTAAATCATTTGCTCCCAAAAACGTATAAATATGTTCTATTTTAATTGGTTTAAGTGTCCCAAAGACGTATTTATACTTTTTTTTTAATACTTGAGCATACAGGAGGTTTTGATGCAGCCTCTCTACTGCAGAGAAAGGTTTAAGCAATGGTAGTTGTTACAAAAATGGCCAGAAGGTGGCAGCAGAGTATGAGAGATCAACCAGGGCCATGTTGCAACAAGCTCTTTTTGTCAATATTTCCACCAGCAGTGTAAATATTGATGAAACTTAACTATATTCTAATGCTAATTGCTGCAAAATGGAAACAAAATTACCGGGATACTTTTTTTTTTTTTTTCTGATGAAAGAAGAGATTCTAATCTTTCTTTAGGTAGGTTCCATGTTTTGATAGGCAGTAGAACCTTTCCAGAGAAAGAGGCGTGGTTGCAGCAGGTGAACATTCACTTAGAACACGTCGTCTCATTTCCATTTTTTTCAGAGCCTCATAATGCCCGAGCCACCGCATAAAAATGATAAAAAGTTTGCACTGCAGGTTGAGCAGGTCTTTATTGTGACTAGCATTTGTTTGACTTTCTGTTTGTTCCCATTTGTTGAAATTGCCTGTAATTCGCTGCACCCATGCAACTGAAGCGAGCGGCTTGAGCACAAAGTCTGATCTTATCCCAAAACCAAAATGGAAGTCCACTTCTGGCGTTCACAAATTAGACAAAAAAAAAGCAACCAATTAAAATACGAAGAATAGGAGTTGGAGTTTTACTTCAGTGTCTGACAAAACGTCTGACTTGGGGTTCACACCGTAAGCATGGAAGAATGTTATATTAATGAAACGGATTACAACCTGTTGGTTAAATAGTTGCTCACAATTATAAGACTGAAATTTTAGATAAATAATACATTTTCATACAAATCTTACAGTGTACATGTACAAGTTTACTGATTAGTTCCTTCTAAATTTGAGTAAAGAGAAAAAAAAAAACCGCAACAATCGACATATAAATTTGTATCGGGATTAATGGGTATCAAATCGAATTGTGACCTATGAATCGAATTGTCAGGTACTAGGCAATTCACACACCTCGATGTAACAATATCCAAACATCAGGATACAATATCATGATATGATCTTTTTTCTTTTTAAACAATGTGTTGCTTTGAATATCGTGACTTGACAAAGACGATATATTGCGTCAGTATTAATATCACGATATTGCCGTTATCGTTACATCCCTTACTTGAGTGCTTCTATTGTCACGGAACACAACATCATGTGGATCTCGACGAATCGGGCAAAAATGCACAAAAAGCAGCGCTGAAAATGCTGAATGATGCTTGTTAACTAACGTGCATGCGTTTGCAGTCGGGCCTGGTGTACAGCGAGGAGGAGTGGCAAAAGGAGTGGAAGGAGCTGCTGAAACTGGCCTCCAGCGAGCCCCGGGTCACCTACAGCAACCACGTCAACAGGTGAGCCAGCGAACGAAAAGCACCAGGACGCTAAACGCTAACATCCGCTAACGTCGGTTCCAGGGGGGAGTCCTCGGACGAGCCCGTGTACGAGAGCCTGGAAGAGTTCCACGTGTTTGTCCTGGCCCACATCCTCAAGCGACCCATCGTAGTGGTGGCCGACACCATGCTGAGGGACTCGGGAGGAGAGGGTGAGCTCAACATTTTAACATTGCACGATTTTTTTTTTATTATTATTTAACCATCATAAACGTGTCAAAAATCACATAAGCCAGGTTCTCATATTAAAACGTTTGTGAGAGGGGCCTCACTACTGGGTGCTTATTTTTATCCAAGCAGGTATACATAATAGGGATTTAACGATAACGGCAATATCGTGATATCACGATATTCAAACTGCCACAATATATCATCATTGTCATGTCATGATATTAAAGATAGAACATCTGTTAAAAAAAAAAAAAAAAAAAAAAAAGTCAGGTTGATTTCCATTTGTGCAGTTGTAGCGCCCTCTGGTGGCTAGTTGTTTTTTTGTTTTTTTGTTTTTTTTTGTGCATTTTAATTTTCATTTGGCATGTTTTAGCCCTTCTATGTTTCAAATCCAGCTAATCGTCAAATGAATGGGAACGTAATATGCTTGTGAGCAGAGTCAATGTGTGTAGAAACTCATTATATAATAATATACATATATAATATATGTTTATCTATTTATGTGGCAAAAACCTGTTGGAATGCAGCATGTGCACTGTGCAGTCAGATGATCATTTATTTTTTTGGTACAAAAATAATTTAAAACAAAAACATCTTTGAAACACCATAATTATGCAAGTTCCTTTTGTATGAAAAAAAAAATAAGTTATTTCAAAATTTTTAAGGTGCAAATGTAAAAATGTAAATAACTCAAAAATTAGTAGTAATCTTTTTTTTTTTTTTTTTTTTTTTTTTTTTTTACACGATTATACTGATTTTGTAATTGTGGAGTGTAATAATTGAAATTGTAATTGAATTGCGATTAATTGCACAACCCTACTCATCAGCTTATTATTATTATTATTATTATTTATTTTTTTATCATAGATGATCGGGGATTTATTACCTGACCAATATGCCGATAATCGTCATATCGTGAGATAATCGTTATGGTGAGCCTTGTATCGTATGGTGAGGTACCCGGAGGTGCCCACCCCTAATCGCCAACCTCTGCACAATATTGTGATCATTATCGTATGGTGACCTTTTCTATCGTGACAATATCGTATGGTGATGTTTTGGATATCGTTCCATCTCTCATACGTAATGTTGTGTCCATTTTGCGTGCTATTGAATGTAAGCTTGTTTGTCCTGGTTGCAGCGTTTGCCCCCATCCCGTTCGGGGGCATCTTCCTGCCGCTGGAGGTGGCGTGTGGCGCTTGCCACCGCTCCCCGCTGGTGCTGGCCTACGATCAAGCCCACTTCTCGGCGCTGGTGCCCATGGAGCAGAAGGACGGCTCGGCTGAGCAAGGTGTGTGCTTAAGCACGATGATTGGATAAGCCCAATCCAAAAACGTCATGGACAAAAATTTTGTGTGGTAAAATGCAGATACCTGAAAACAATCTACTGTATGTATTTGTATGTACAGTGTTCCCTCATTTATGGTGAGTGTTATGTTACAAAAACTACCTGAGATCATGGAAATTGCGTTAATTCTTGATGTAATTAATTTTTTTAAACCCCGTTAATTATATGTATTTTTTTTCAGTTTTTTTTTTCCATTTTGGTATGATTTTTAGTTTATTATGAATGCTTTTTCGTTCATCATATGTTCTTTTTTTTTTTCATTTACATTCACTTTTTTCCATTAAAAGTATGTTTTGTTTTGTTTTTTATTTACTTATTACAGTATACAGCAGTGCACAGTATATATATTTTTAGTTTATTATGTTTTTCATTTTGGTATGATTTTTAGTTTATTATGAATGCTTTTTCATTCTTTTTTTTTTTATTTAGTCTTTTTTTTTTCCATTAAAAGTATTTTTGTTTGTTTTTTACTGATTACAGTATACAGCACAGTATATATATTTTTCATTTTTGTATGGTTTCTACTTTATCATGAATGCTTTTCCATTCATCATACCCCCCCCCCCCTCCCCCATTTACAATCATTTTTTCCCAATGAAAAGTTTGTTGTTGTTGTTGTTTTAAATAAATGTACCGCAATGTCGTGGGGCGACGGGACAAACACCGTCTTGTTGAGATGAATCTGCTGATGGCCGTATGTTCCCCGGTCGGACGTCGGGTTCAAGAGATACGAAACAAACCAAAAAGCATGTAAAAAAAAAAAAATAAATCACGCTGTAAAAAAAATCGTCGAAACAGCGAGGCCAAACAAGGGAACACTGTACTTAGAGTTACTTGACACGGCTGTTGCCGAGTGAGTGAACGAGTGTGCGTGTGTTTCAGTAGTGATCCCGCTCACCGACTCGGAGCACAAAATGCTCCCGCTGCACTTTGCTGTGGATCCGGGACCAGACTGGGAGTGGGGCAAGGATGACACCAACAACAAGAAGCTTGGCAGGTGCTGCCTTTATTTGCATTATCAGAATGATGCTTTCAACTTTTGTCTTTTTATCACCAAAACATTATGCAGCAGTAACCTCATTTGGCCATGTTTGCATGTGTCCAATATTTTTCCTCGTATACCAATCAGGATGTCATGTATGTAAAATTCAAGCTTGCAATACTTACCTTGATTTTTCAAGTCACACTCTCCTTTTTCATAAAAATAAAACTTTAGTCCTCTTATTTGACAAATTTTTATTGAAAAAAAAAAAGATTTGAATGTCCTTATTACAAAAAAAAGACTTTATGACATTTGATTTTACATTTTATTTTGTAAAAATAAAACTTTATTGTACTAAATTTTTTTCCACAAATTTCTTGGACTTATTTTTGCATAAATACAACTTCCTTCTTTATGAAATTTTATTTTGTAAAAATAAAACTTTACTATAATATTTTTTTTTCCCCATAAATTTCTTTGACTTATTTTTGCAAAAATACAACTTCTTCTTTGACATTTTATTTAGTAAAGATGAAACTTTAATGCACTAATTTTTTTTTCTACAAATTTCTTTCACTTATTTTTGTAAAAATAGAACTTCCTTCTTTATGACATTTTGTTTTGTAAAAAAGATAAAAATTTATTGTACTAATGATTTTTTTTCTCCACAAATTTCATTGACTTATTTTTGCAAAAATGCAACTTCCTTTTTATTTTATTTTGTAAAAATAAAACTTTATTGTACTGGTTTTTGTTTTGTTTTTTTCCCCCCACAAATTTCTTTGACTTATTTTTGCAAAAATAAAACTTTCTTCTTCAGACTTGAAACATTCTTATTTAAAAATGGAACTAGAAGCTTCCCAGCCATCCTTTGAGTGTGTAAGGACGTATAATGTGTTGCTATTTTGGGATTGATCCCCGACTCCAGATTAGCGACGTCTGTTGACTAGATTAGCTCTAAGTAGTTTCTATGAATGGACTTGGAGAAAGTATAGTATCTTGCTAAATAACCTCACACTTGATGATGTTCTGCCTGAGACCAGTCTTGTTGTCTAATCGAGTTGATATTGTTTCCAGTTGGATCTTCAAGAAGATGGCGTCAACGCACTACTTTATCTGACAGTGTGCAGCTTCGCTATGTTTGTTTACCTCTGCTTGTAAATTTCACATAGAAGGGTATTCCTTGCGAGTAGAGCGTGCACAAAAAAAACACAACTCAAATGCCTCATTTAGTCCAAGTACCCCGATTTGCGTTCATATGACCAATAATTCGGCTTAGGGTTAGCAATATTTGGGTTTTGAAAGGGATTTATTGACTGCATGTAGTTCCTGTGGTCGCCGTTTGTTCAATGTAACGATGACTTTTTTTTTTTTTTTTTTTTTTCTCTCTTTCTTAGTGTGACTCTGTCATTGGAAGCAAAGCTGCAGATGCTTCACAGCTACATGACGGTCGAGTGGCTGCCGCTGCCGTGCGAGGTGAGGATGGCCGCAGGACTCTCGCACACGTTTTGCACACTCAATCGTCACCGCTAGCGTAACTGGAGTGTGCGTGCGCGTGCCTATGTCTTTGCTAAATTATGTGGCCCGTACACGTGTTTTTCAAAGTTTAACTACAATTGCGGGGACCGACTTGAAAAAAAGATGCAAAAAGCTGGATTTGACAACAGCAGCAATTTGTCGGTCCAGTTTAAAGTCACTGTCCATCTTGACTCAAATATGAATGAATCAAATAACTTGAAAGTAGTCCAGCTTCCCCAAATAATATTCTTTCAAAAGCATTTGCTATCCTCAGAAAATCAAAAATCCAGGGCAAAATCCGGACAAAAACCAGCCTGACAGATGATCGCAACGCGCGTACCGGGCCTAACTCGTCTTCGCTCTCCTTCCACAGCAAGCGCCGCTGGCCCAGCCCGAGTCTCCGACCGCGTCGGCCGGCGAGGACGCCCGCACGCCTCCCGACTCAGGTGAGTCGGACAAGGAGTCAGTCAGCAGTAGCTCCAACGGCAACGGAGACGCCAGCCCCGCTGGAGCCACGGTCAACGGCGGCGGCGGCAGTGGCGGACCCTTGGCCAAGAACAACTCGTCCGCCTCGTCCACGTCCTCCAACGGCGGCACGCCAGCCACCGGACCCAAGGACAAACCCAAGAAGGAGAAAGATAAGAAGGAGAAAGATAAGAAGGAAAAAGACAAGAAGAGGGCCGAGTCGGTGGCCAACAAGCTGGAAAGCTTCGGCAAGACACTGAGCAGCAAGCTAAAGCGCAACGTGGGCGGTCTCGTGACGGGCAAGAACGGGGGCGCCGGACATGGCAAGAAGAAGGGCTCGCTTGGGTCCGAGAAGGACGCCAAGGAGGGCTCCTCCCCTTCTCCGACACACCCGTCGGAAGACTCGGGCACGGGCTCGCCTTCGTCGGGTAGCGAGCGCCTGAACGGGACGGGCGGCAGCGTGAGCAGCGGCGCAGAGGGCGAGCCCTACAAGTATGGCGCCGACGTCAAGGTCAGCCTGGGCATCATCAAGGCGGCCATGCACGGCGAGCGGCGCTTCGTCTTCGCCGGCATGCTGACCACCGACAACCGGCACCCGCTGCGCAAGCAGCGGATCCAGCGCTACCTCACCGAGGTGGAGGAGCGCTCCCGCGCCGAGCAGGAGCAGCGGCGCGAGGCCGAGCGCCGGGCGGCGAAGAACAGCTCCGCGCCGGCGCCTCCCGAGAACCCGCTGAGCGCATCCCCGCTCGGCGCCTCCCTCCTCAGCCCGGCCATGTACTCGGGCGCGGTGCCCATCCCGCGGCCCTCCCTCACAGAGCAGACGCCCTCCGCGGCGCACCTCCACGCGCACTACGCCGACATGCGGCGCCAGTTGGCCGGCGGCTCCAACTATCCGCCGTACGTCACCCTTCCCAGGCACTCCGCAACACAGGGCGGCGCCGCTAACGCGGCCAACCCTCTGTGCGATAATAATGATCCGGCGCCCAGGTACACGCTGGAACGCCTGTCGCCAGACTGTACCGGGTTCCGCCCCTCACACTACTCGGTGGGCAGCGTGGGCACTCTGCCCACATCCGGCCTATGTCGGACCCCCAACTGCGACTACTACGGACTCCCCGAGACGGGCAACTACTGCTCCTCCTGCTACCGCCACAACAAGGACACGGAGGCCGGCATCCAGAGGTTCTGACCCGGTTCGGTGGCGGTTCGGGCACAATCGGCTGCTGCTTCCCGGCTCGGGAAAAGACGGAGTTCCTCTGATCTAACAGGGTGGTCGCCGATCCCGACAAAACTGCACTACTGTTACGGTTTTGCGGCGGCTCTTATGTGGGTGTCCTTGCATTTGTGTGCATGAGGAAAGTCTGTGTATGGAAGTGTGTTTGCTGCAAGATCGTCCTGAGTATTGTCCTCTGTCGCCTCCTAGTGGAGAGAATGTAAATGACAGGACAGCTAGTAAGCATGGAGACACGCTTGAAGAGACTGCATCCCTCAAGGACTTAATGCTGCATTCAAGGACGGTCGGAAGTCGGATATATCCGAGTTGTTTTTTCCCGGGTCCGACCTGAAAGCGTTCGAGGCGAAAGTCAACAACCAAAATGGCGGATAGTGGTAAATTGTTTATTTTGGTTCTCAAAACTCGTTTTGACCTCCAGCAAACTAGAATTTTCGTAATTTTGCTTCATTTATTGTTTTAATCTTGTTTCATAAGCATTCCATACAGTTCAGCGTATAATTTCATGCAAGGAGTTAGCAGCTTACTGTCACGTACGTTGTGCTACATGAAATTGTGTCGAATATTTATGAATGAAGAAAGCTATCTGGTTTTATACTCGAGTAAATTGTGTTTTACAATTCTTGGTCTGTTTCCGTAGTCCGTCGGCTTTTTTTTTTTTTTTTTTTCCCCAGACTTTGCAAGTGGAACTTTCGAGTTCAAGGAAGCGCTCCCGTACACACTTCCTGGCCTGAACTCGGAAAATCCGACTTGCGACCATCCCCGAATGCAGCATAACCGTGCCGCTAACTCGCCGGACCGAGAAATGAAATCAACGGCGGCCATCTTGCGTTACCGTTCTGTACGCTGGCCTAACATTTTCTGTCTCTACGGCGGAAACGCCGTAATTTGTGGCATATGGGAGAAGTGATATGTTATATACATTTCATTGCTAAGAATATGATCTTCATTTTCTCTTCTAAGGTATATCTGCGAGTGCTGATGAAAGCAAAATCAGTTAGGAAAGATTTGTTGCTAAAATATTGAGACTCCCAATGGTCAAGCAAACAGTCAAGTTGGTTCTCTGTCATGACTCCATACAAAAATCCTGGCATGAAGTGTTCTCAGCAACACAATAAGTTGTCAGACAGTCACAGTGGCAATGCAAGATGGCTGCAGACTGCCTTCAGCCGCGATGGGCCAATCGAAAAGTCCATTCATGTCGAAGTCTGTCGTGTCCCCACAAGGGATGGAAGCAAGACGTTTTGAGTGTTTATTCCAATATCCATCTTGAGCTCGTACTAGCAGGCAAGAAAACGGGCACTAATCCGGTTTTTGAAAGTCCTTAAGATGGATATCGGGTTTTTCACTACTGCTAGTGTACGACGGACAAAAAAAATGCACCGTGGGGTAAAAAAGGTCTTGAACCTGAACACAGTAACGGCACGGCACTGATCGCAGCCGGTACCGGGTCCCAATTGAACGGAGCAATCGATTTGATAGTCGCACTTGTTTACATCCAGTCTTCCGCGTTGGAGCATGGCAAGGCTACAAAAGCCACGCTACAAGCGCTACACTTGGCTTACATGTTGCTTTACTTGGCTTCATTTTTCTTGGGAGTACTTGAGGTGCGTCCTGCTTCTTAATTGGTCCAGGTTGCGATAGGACGGGAGACGATCGGGATTTGTCATCAAGACCAGGAAAGACCAAAACTGTCATGTGTCGCACTCGCTCGGCGGAAACGAGACTCGGACCCACGTCAAACGGCGTCTCCGCTCCCGGACGACCTCCTCCAAGGCTTAACTCCGCCCCCCCCTCGCTTTACTGCCCACCTCGCTGCTATCCGGAACGTTCTTTCCTGTCTCTGCACAAATCCAAGCACTTTTTTGGTCGGGACCCTCCCAAGGCTTTTGGTGCTCGTCTGAAGTGGTTCCGTTTCAT
Source organism: Festucalex cinctus (assembly GCF_051991245.1). Classification (NCBI taxonomy): domain Eukaryota; kingdom Metazoa; phylum Chordata; class Actinopteri; order Syngnathiformes; family Syngnathidae; genus Festucalex; species Festucalex cinctus. The sequence goes on from NC_135417.1 coordinate 6,744,031, forward strand.
TCTTCCTCGTCGTACGGGAAGAAAACCCGTATTCCAGATTCTTCATTTCATATCCAGCTGAAGCTCCTTGTACTAGTTAGTAGCTCTTTGAAGCGTACTAGTAGAAGCTCTTCTACTTAGTGCACTGTAACGTCTTACTCATGACGATAAAGAGTACAAGTTTCCGACCTTTAAGCTGGATATCAAATAGATGCTCAGAAAGGCTTTTATGGAAAACTAGTATGCCAAAAGTTGTCCTTCTAGTTTGGGACAAAGAGCGTAAGTGGACTACTTCTGTTTTTGTTTGGTTTTGAAAGCACAACAAGCGCAAAGCTTAGCATGCTGTTGACTGTCTTACCCGGCAGGGGGCGACATTTTTTCCCGCCGTTTATTTAAAGGGATACTTGACTCGTTGAGCCATTTTCAGTAGAAAAAAAAGAGAATATTTCGTCTATAATGTGATAACGTCATTATTTGTCACGTACAATTAGTACTTTGAAAAAGTCATTTTTCTACTTGCCGTCGACTGATGATGACATCACCTGTGCTGATCAAACCCAGAAAACAACTGAGTCATGATTGGTCGTTTCCTACTTCCTCAGCACAGGTGATGTCATCCAGTCGACAGCAAGTCAAAAAATTACTTTTTAAAAGGTATTAATTTGTACATGAAAAATAATCTAAAATTGATTCTGGACAAAATATGAACTTTTCACTGCTGAAAATAGTTCCATGACTCGAGTGTCCCTTTAAGTTAGGATGGATGATTATCGATACCAGGTATCGGGATCGGGCCGATACCCTCTTGTGGCCGATTTTGTGACCAGGAAGAATAGGAAATGACCGTCGTGTCATTCAATTTGAAGGAAAAAGTTCGATATTGCAAATGTTTTTCAGGGGGAAATTTTATGCATCAAAAGTACTAGTGGTATTGGTACTTGGGTATTAGTTAGTACTCCAGAGTTGAGTACCTGCACTGGTATCGGTTGGGGGAAAAAATGGTATCGAACATCCCTGAATAGCCTAAACACGTTTTTATTTTATTTTTTTTCCCCTTTGAAACTCCAAAAATATTTTAATTTTATTTTTCTGCGAGTATGCAGGGGTGGACGATATACACATAAAAAAAAAATGTAATTGAATTCCGATGTTTTTGGGCGGTTTTTTTTTTGTTTGTTTTATTTTTATTTTTATTTTTTTGTGACTCTTCCAAAGAAGGAGGTGCCGTTTGAACGAGTCTAACGTGACGTCATCGTTTTGTATTTTCAATCAAAAGGCAGTAGAGAGCTTGTTCAATTATTTTTCTACCTTTTCCAACGTTTGTTAAAAAAATAAAATAAAAAAAATGGTTGGATCCTATCGAGCGACGAGTCAAAGGAAATATTTTCTATATTTATAGTCACCCTCTCTTCCCTTCAGGTGCATTTTATTCTTTTTAATTTTCTACATGTACACTAAAAGCAAACGGTTGAGAGTTGTTCTATTTTTCTACAGCAGAAAGGACAAAACGGGCGTGGGACTGTGCACAGGAACGTCTTTTACCAAATGTGTGCATTATTTTTTTTCAATATGCTTTTCATTTTTTTCCTTGTTTGTTGTATTGTTTCAACGCTTCTGAGAAACCCCCAAAGGCTGCCGAGTGTGCAATGTGGACAGAAAGAGCATCAGATTTGATATTGTTGTTATTATTATTATTATTATTATTATTAAGTTGTTCTTATCGTAAATCTGACTTTTGCTCTTTTTTTTTTTTTTTTTTTTTTTTTTTTTTTTTTTGCACCGTTTGAATAAATTCTCATTGCATTTGAAGAATTGTTTTGAGACTTTTCACTTGAAATTGTCCAAACTGAATTTCAGCATTTCAACAGCATATGTTATGTTTTTGTAGGCACCCATGAACGCAACTATCTTTGTGTATTATTATTATTATTATTATTTCAGAATAAGATATTTGAAAACAACCATTTCTAATTTCAAGAATGATGATCGACATTTTTTGCCAATTTTCCGAAGGTTGTTACCAGTAACTGGATCGGAATCAATTTGCATTTTCTGCACTGTAATCATTTTTAAATAACTATATATTAGGGCTGCATGATTTTGTAATATGTGATATATGATATGGTTGCTGAATATCGTCATATCAATATTATTGTGATAATTCACATGTACCTAAGGAAATGACATTTTTTATAATCTAATGAAAGAATTACATTTTTCATGCAGCAAAATAAGTCAACTCAATATCTTCTTAATTTTAATTTTATCTCAATAATGTTCAACTATATTGGATGGCGGTGCACATTTTAGTTAGCGTCTGACTGGTCAAATTCAGATAAAAGCATCAAATTCCATATGAAACTTATTGCAAGTCTTTGCAATATGCATATTGCATGGTCCAATATCATGATATCGATATTTTTTCAATACATTGTATATATAATTGCTTTGACTAAGAAATTGCTAACAGATTAATTGATTATTAAAATAATTGCTAATAGCTTTCCAACTTGTAATATTAAATCAAGCTGGCACGTGATGACCTTCATTAGTAGCGGCACATGATTAAAATATGACAGACTGCTCTAATTTTCACTTATTGAAAATAATAGAACATTAAGATGATATATTCCAGTCATGTTCAAATTAAGTACGGGTACATTAACAGGAATTTTTTTTTTAGTAGTACTTTGTGTCAAATAGAGAAGTTTTTTTTTTTTCTCTCTCTCTCTCATTAACCCTCCCTTGGCACCTTGTATGTACTTGTGAGCTAATTGACCCCTCATTGGGAGGGTTTGAATGCAGCGCTCACGTGACGTCTGGCAGCTCGTGTGTCTGTGAGCGTTTTGTTTTGTTTTGTTTTGGGGCCGGAGAAATCCGAGAGCCTTCATGTAATATTGAAAAGGGCGACAAATCCAAAATCCGGACCTCCCTCTCGCTCTCCATCAGCAGCAGCGACGACCGGCGTCCTCACACTGCCTGCGGATTCATGCCACTTTTCCTTTTTCGTGTCTCAGTAGTGCTTCAGTTAATTGTTGGCAGGTTTCTCCACATTTGTTCAGATGAGACACCACGACACAAACTTGCTGAGGGCTCGTAAAAAGGTAACAAACTTTTTTTTTTTCATGTATGTTGAACAAAAGCATCAAAAAACAACTATTGCTTTTGTTGCGCGGAAAAATGAGTTGTGAGTTTGAATTGATGCACATATTCAGTTTTCACATGTTGATGTCAATTAAATCATAGTGGAAATAGAAAGTCTACACACCCCCTGTTTAAACATAAAACCAAGCCAAATCCATCCAAACGCCCCATGCAAATTGATTTTTTTTTTTTCTTACTGCCGGCAAGGAGAAGTCAAAACAATTGTGCAAAGTGTGCATCATGCTCTTATTAATTGAACCAAGCTGTCTCAAAGTGTTGTGTTAGCTGCAATTTGGAACTGTTCATAATTCCCTCTTCCAGTTTGTCTAAGGTCCAATTTGCATTGTGAAGGAGCATCGTGAACCGGGAGGGGCCTTAGGCAAGCTGGAGGGAATTATGAACAGTTCCAAATGTGTTAGCACAAAACCCTAATGCTCGAGAGCAAAAACAAAAGGTCCGGAAAAGCCTACTAGAACAGCCGAACTATACTTGGGGTTGATTAGTGGCACTTAAAATGCTGGCGTTTCAATTGTGTTGCATCGCAAGTCACACTAATGGTGGGAAAAACGTTTGCTCAATCTGAGCAATTTGAGCAGAGGTGTGTAGACTTTTTAGGGCCAATGTATGGACAAACAAGCATCCGTTTTTTTGTTTTTTTGGTGGCGAGAGTTGCGTTGTAGTCTTGTGGCATTTATAAGTAATTATAAACCTCTTTAGGAAATGAATATATTGTGAATTATTAAATTATATCATTTATTTATTTCAATATTTATTTCAGTTATTTAAACATGAAATTATTTCAATATTTATTTCAGTATTTATTTTTGAGCCATGCTCAAAACTGTCGGTGCAATTCAACATAGAAGTGGTGCTTGTCACTAAGTTGCCACAAGGGGGAGCCAAAGCATAGTTGTTTTTTGTGTATGGCTCTGTGAGTTTTTCAGAAAAAAAATAAAAAAAAACTGGAGCGTGGAAATAAGCAATTTGGCACATGCTGGACTGCAATTATTCCTGGCGTCACTGTGACTTGGAACATGAAATTGATCGCATTCAAATGGAACCAAATTTTAATGTGGCATTTATAAACTGTATTATGAGATTATCCCCCCCCCCCCCCCCCCCAAAAAAATAATAATAATAATAATAATTGACCATGAATGTAAGTAAAAACGTTGCCGCTGTTGTTTTGCCCCCTCTTCCGGGTGTCTTTTTTTTTTTTTTTTTTTTAATTGAAACTTTGCATTTAACATTCACAGCACTGCAACAAACGTCAGATCAAAGATTCCATCTTGTTTACATCCACAGTGTTTAAAACCAAAATCAATCAATTAATAATTCTACATTTAAATAACAAAAAGTAAACTATGAAAACTTCCGGGTGTCGTGTCCCTTTAAATTGGACCAAGCCATTTTTCCTCCTCACTCTGGCCAAAGCAAAGAAGGCGTCAACAGTCAGTCAGCCAGCCAGGCAGGCGGGCGGGCGGGCGGGCGGGCGGTGAGTTGTCCTGCGTGGATGGAACAACAACAACAGCAGCTGCTTTTGCTTTTTGTCGTGTTTTTGAGTGTCCCCGGCGATGAGAAGACGCGCGGCGGGGTCGTCGACGGGCGCGGAAGCGCGTGCAAGTGAGGAAGAAGAAGAAGAAGAAGAAGAAAGAAGGAGGACGCGAGGTCTGAAGGAGGATGACCGCCGCCGCACATTCGTCATTTTCTGCACACATTCATTTTTTTTTCCCCCACCCTCACTAGTTAACATGGAGCGAGGAATAGCACTACTAACGTCACTTTATTTGTAGTCCAAGTATTATTGTTTTTAAATTACAAGAACTGGAGTTTTGGAATTGGAAGCATGTTGACTGGATCGAAAAGCACGTTTAAAGTCCGACAAATGGGGCCGGACATTAAGGTAAGATCAACTCACTTTTAAATCCAACTAACATGGAAAAATAGTTTATTAAAAAAAAAAAAAAAAAGCTTCAAATTTGACAGTTTTTTTTCCTCTTCTTTTTGTAATAGTCACGAATCACAGCATTTAAATTTTGTTTTTTAGCTTGTTAATTTGCCTTCTTTTGTGTGGTACATATTTTTGTATTTTACAATTACGGACCTATTTTACAAACGAGTGCTACTAAAATTACTACCATATTATTTAATCAGTTAGTTTAATTAATAATTGATGAACTTTTTTTTTTTTTTTTTTTTACATTTAAATGGACAGTGCAGAAAATGCACAAACTTAATTTGCTTATGTTGAACAAGCTCTGTAAGTCATTTGTTTGTTTGTTTGTCTTTTTTTTTTAAAGACAATTATGGTTTTGTTTTTTGTTTGTATTATATTATTTATTTATTTATTCATTTATTTATTTTCACTAGATTGTGGGTTGGCTGCCACCTTCCTTGAACACCATAACTAGTATTTCTAAAAATAAATTAATTAATTAAAAAAAAGAAAAAAAAAAGACGTTTTTAACTATGGTCTATTAATGATTAATCGTCATCAAAGTAGTTGTCAATTATAATTTGATAATTTAGTTGTTGATTAATCGTTGAATCGTTGTACTTACCTACCATGACATCTCACTTTATTAAAAGATAGCCAACATATTAGAAGCTCCCTTGTCACACTGCAAAAAAACAAAAATATGAAGGATCAACGCTTGTTATGAATCATCTGTTGGATGATTGGAAAGTGTGTGACTTTCCTTTTGGAAGCTTTTGGAAGCTTCAGGTCACATTTCTCATTTTTGTTGTTTGTTTTGCGCTGTGAAGCAGCAGGATGAGTCAGAGACTTTAAAAAAAAAAAAAAAAAAAAAAAAAAAAAGTCAAAGCCTCCAAATTTGAGTTTTTTCTTTTTCTTCTTCTTCTTCTTCTTCCTTTGTGGTTATTTTCAGCAGCCCGCAGGGGAAACGCTAACAGATGCTTGTGCTCGCTCGCTGCCCTTAGGAGTCTCGCGTGTGCGTGTACTTGTGGAGGAGGGGCACATCTGGCCGTTGCCATGGAGACTGCTGTTGAGGATTTTTTTTTCTTTTTTTTTTTGCATTCGATTACCTGTGAACACGAGATGCGGCGACAGATGCCGACATTCCTGTTTTTGGGGAACGTAGAGGAGAGAGGAGAGGCTCTCACGCACACACACGTGCGTGGGTACGACTATGAAGGCGGAATTTTTTTGTCCCAGATGGCTTTTGGCTTTTGCAGTCGGTATTCATCTTTCATCACCTTGACGCTTCTTCTTTGTCTTGAATGAGGTTGACATTTGCATATGTTTTGCATATTTTAATGTTGCTGTCAGTTGAGAAAATTGTGCTTTATGTCAAAGAGAGCTTTTTTTTCTTCTTTTTTTTTTAAATTCTTTTATTGTGGTGTGGTCGAGTAGCAATACCAGGCATGGCCTTATTTCAAGGTGCGGCCATTTTATGATCATAAACTGGACATTAGAAATCAAAAGATTTTTAAAATGATCTCTCATTGTTTTTTTTGTTTTTTATGGTGTGGAGGCTGTTTTCATGTATCAGTACTTGGTATTGGTTACTACCAGGAGTGTGACGATATATCAATATCGCGATAAATCATGATACTTTGTCTCCGATAGATTATCGATATGTCTATGCAAGTATGGCAGTATTTGTAATTAATATACAGCCACTCTTAACGGCTCCATTGTTGATGACTTATTGAGCAATTACTTGGCAGGCCACTAGTTGGAGCACCTCGTAATAGTGGCGGGAAATGGATGCAAGTCTTCAGTCGAAGAAGACTCATGAGCTTAATTTTATTATTATCCATCCATCCATTTTCTTGACCGCCTATTCCTCACAAGGCTCGCAGGGGTGCTGGAGCCTATCTCAGCTGGCTTTGGGCAGTAGGCGGGGGACACCCTGGACCGGTTGCCAGCCAATCACAGGGCACACAGAGACGAACAATCATCCACACTCACAAGCACACCTAGGGACAATTTGGAGCGCCCAATTAACCTGCCATGCATGTCTTTGGAATTTTGTCACATGACAAAATCGCATCATGTGTAGTTCTTGTTTTTTTGTCAATAAAGTTGATTGAAACGAAACAAAATGATTTCTTTCTGCACACAAACGTTTCTTGGGAGGTGCAATATGGCCACCTCGCGACCTCCAAAGTCTTGGCCGAGCGGCTATCCAGTCATAATGAAGTGATCAAATTGATTGTTGACAAAATGTGAACTTTTTTACTGCCGAAAATGACACGAGCCTTATCTGTTTAAAAAAAAGACAGAATGGGAGACGTTGGATTCTGCTACATTGTGATATAGAGAAATATTTCATCCTTGTTTGTTTGGTTTTTGCTTTATCACCATAGGCAGCCTAAAAATAGCATCTGGCTAAAAATAGAAACTGGCTTCCTTGTTGATTGTTAGTCAGCGACCTCGCATGGCCGTCTGACGTTTGTCATTGAGGTGAGGAAATGTGTGTGCGTGTGTGTGGACTGTCAGCTTCTTCTTTTTTTTGAGTGCTGGTGGCTGCAGTTCAGTAGCCGCAAGAGTTGCAGAGTCCAAGTAGGAGTGGCCGGAAAAAAACAATCAGCAGTGGCCGGATTGCGGTTGACGCGATGAAGTGAGACGAAAACAGTCATTTTAATATACTTGGAAATGTTGTCATTCATTCAAATTTGGCAGGCTCGTACGCGACAACATTTTTCTTTGGGCTGTGTCCAATTTCAAGTGGGAATATTATTTTGTACAGTTGATGACATTGCTACAAAATTGGAAATTCTGTAAAATGTTCCAGAAGGAGCAACAACACATGATGCTGAGTTGTTCTTTAGCAAATTGTGAGCAATGGAAAGTGCAGTCATCAGAATTTGTCACTTTGAGAGGTTCCACACAAACCAAACAAAAATGTGACTGGCCTCTGATGTCGTCACCTCCGAGCTCGTGTTGGTGCACAAACCATCAACTCGGAACTTGGCCAGTCCGCTTACAAAATCCACGTTTGTTTATTTGTTTTCGTTGAGCTGATTTCCAAGGTGACCAATGCCATTATGGGCCACCCTCTTGCAGCCATTTTATGATCAGGGACTAGAAATTAGAAATGATATGAATACAAAGTTGCCTTTTCTTTAAAACCATTTTTTAACTACAATCATGAAAAATTCATCCACTAGTACATATTAACTCATTCACTCCCAGCTATTTTCACAGAAGCAATCCTGTTCACTCCCATCTGTTTTCCTGGATTTTTTTTACTGATTTTTCAAGGCCCACAGAATATTGTATTCTATTGCGCTAAAAACATGGGACCTACCAAAAGAAAGATTAGTCTCTTCTTTCATCAGGGGAAAAAAAGTGTTTAAAAAAGTACATTTGTATCTGTTTCCATTTTGCAGCCATTAGCATTAGAAAATAGTTAAGTTTAATCGCTATTCACATTCCTGTTGAAAACACTGTCAAAAAGAGTTTGTTGCAACATTACCCTGGTTGATCTCTTATACTCTGCTGCCACCTGATCTCCGTTTTTTGTAATAACTACCATTGCTTTAAGCCACCTCTTCATGTCAGAAACTATAAAAGCATTCTGTATTGCTCTAGTATTAAAAAAAAAATCATAAGTAAAAAAACGTATAAATATGTCTTTGGGACACTAGTAATAAAATAGAACATATTTATACGTTTTTTTTGGGAGCAAATTAGTTAAATTATAAATATAGTTCAGCATTGTTGTAAAACACGATTATGTTTATTGTATATGCTGTGTTTTTGTGACTTGTGGCCCAAGTCACAGTTAGACGATTGCTGGACTGTGCCACCTCCTGCCTCGCAACCAGGTAATGGACGTGCGCAACAGTTGCTCCATCATCTGTTTCTTCTTCGGTCCATTCATTTACATTTGTAAAAGAAAAAAGAAAGCTGTTTCTTCTTCGGTTGTTGCTTCAGGTCTATTCGGCGCACTGCTGTTGATATAGCACCTCCATAATGGCGTAACACTGCAGCTGCACTTCAAATGCCGAGCTCCATCAACCGCTGTGTTGATTCATATCAGTGGCTCAGGCTGGAGGTGGCCGCCTCTGAATTTTGTGCACAGGAAAAACCCTGATTTCTTTTTTTTTTTTTTTTTTTTTAAACAAATGCTACAAACGCGAGGCTCCGATTTTCACCAGCGCAATTCGTCACAAGTCGTTAGCGTAGCATAAAATGTCACGTTTCTCACGATAAAAGGTCGGAGAGCCTCAAACTTTTCAGGCTGGATTAGTTTTTTTCAGTGTGGAAATCAGAAGTGCTGACGGATGCGTTCACAAGCTCTCAAACGTCTTACAAAGAAATTTTTCTTTGCTTTTTTTTTTTTTTTTTTTTGTCTGACCACCTGAGTAATCAAACTGCGGCATTACGAGCCTCGTCGTTCGTAAGTGGAGCGTTCTTGCTCATGAATGCCAAAGCGTTTCTCTCTGTGGGGGTCTCGTAAATTTAACTCGCTCCAAATGTTTGGAGGTGCAGTTTGAGGTTTGTGGCTTTGTGTGATCATTTGCAACAGAGCTATGGCAATCTGCAGATTTGATGGACTTTTGAAATGGATTCCCGTCAACGAAAGGGCTATTCGTTTGCACTCGTACACTTTTGAGAGTTCAATTCCATGTCAATTACAGATTCTTCATACTACAGCGTCAAATTGGGATTATTTTGAGAATAGATTCAACTGGCTATTTTTTTATTTTTTTATTTTTTCCATAAATGTATTCAGTTGCAGGTTTGGTCCGTAACATGTCAGAAAATGAGCAAAAATGTTGATTGTTGTTTTTCCAAAGTAATAGCAGATATGTGTGCAAATTGTCTTATTTTGAAAAGAAAAAACAAACAGTGATAATCGGTCTGCTTTCATGGAGGATTTGATTTGTTCTTTGTCTCAAACAAGTTCAATAAAAGCATGACAGAAATAAGAAAATAGTGACTGTTAAAATTCCAAGGATTAGGACCATTTGACGTTAAAAATTGTCTCTCCAAATTAGGAGTGCGACAATAAATCGTGATACTTTGTCTCCCGATAGATTATCGATACGCCTACACAAGTGTTAAGATATTTGTAGTTAATATATAGCCAGTATAACGGCTCCATTGTTCATGACTTATTGAGCAATTACTTGGCGGGCCGCTAGGGGGAGCACCTCATAGGAGTGGTGGGGCAATGGACGCAAGTCTTCAGGCGAAGAAGACTCATCAGCGCTCTTTGACTTGTGGAAGACATTTTATCTGTCCAGGAACTATTTTGCATATGTTTCTTTGATAAATGTGTATTATATCTTAAATTTAAACATTCTAAAAATATTTTATGTTTCAACTTTTTGAAGCAATGCTACACGTAAATATTGTAAGTTTATAAAACGAAACAATTGACTATGTAACTGACGGACGATATTGTTTAAGACACAAATTTGTTGACAGAAAGTGGTCTGTTAAGAAGACATTTGTTTAAAAAACAAATACACGAAAATACTCATTGTGAGTGAAGAAGACATCGTGAATAGTGTTTCAGTGATGGTACAAAAAGAAACAATTTTCTCATTGAAAAAAACAGTTCATGTCTTTGAGTCGTTTTATCGTGGATTTATGACCTGACCAATGTATCAATTATCGTGGTATCATCATACCGCGAGATAATCGTTATCGCCAGCCTTGTATCGCATATCATATCGCATCGTGAGGTTCCCACCCCGACACCACATAGTTGTGGATTCATTTTAATAATTGTTGAATTGTCACGCCTGCATGTGGATTGCAATCATTTGCATTATTTTGTCTCCACAGGAGAGGATGTTGAATCATCAGAGCGTGGCGACGGCGAGGGGTCGCGACGTCTTTGGACTCCGATGTCTTCCAGGTAAGGAGACGTTTTGAAATCCAGCCGCAGTTGACGTGAACGCGAAGATCCCAGCGAACCGTCGTCATTTTCACACGGCCGTCAGGGCTGACGCTTATCTTTTATCTCGTGACAACACCGCTTATCGGATTTCGTGACACGGCGCCCGTTTGTGATCGCGTCAATGGCAGCGTTTGTCTCTTCTGGCGGTCGTGATCCAAACGGTCGCCGCTGGCGACGGGATAATGGCGCCGCGTGACACTTGAGTGAAAACAAGCCGGCCTGCGGGAGGGCGGATTGCTCGGGAAGGCGCAAAAATTCTTATGCTTGCAGATTGCACAAAAATTGAGATCTGGCAAGATGGCAGCGTTGCGAAATCTGCAAAATTGTTGCAACAAAACACTTGCTCCTAGCTTACCGGTACCAGCTTTGTCTTGACATTGTCGCTATAAAATTGTTGTAAGTACACCTCGACAGAGAAGCTAATACTCTCTGCGCATAATCCAACAATTAGGAGACCACCACTGCCACCTACTGTAGTGGATGTGCAATAACTCACAGTCTGAAAAAAAAGAAAAACGTGGGTACGTTTTTACTGGGGTCACCGTGCCTGCTGCCAAAAGTTTGTTATAAGAACAAAAGTCTATTTAATACGTTAAAAATGATAGCAGCTTTGTTTGTGTTTGTTCACTATGATAAAAAAAATTTGAGCTTTAGTAGTTAGTTGCATACAATTGCAACCTACTACAGCAATCAGAATGAGAAAATTGTTTTTTTTCACTGCTTTTGTGATCTATAACAATGAATTTTTCACTTTTTAATTACCCCGTATTTTCCGCACTATAAGGCGCACCTTCAATGAATGCCATATTTTAAAACCTTTTCCATATATAAGGCGCTACAGTAGAGGCTGGGGTTACGTTATGCATCCATTAGATGGTGTTGCGCTAAAGAGAAATTTCAACAAAACAGTCAGATAGGTCAGTCAAACTTTATTAATAGATTACAAACCAGCTTTCTGGAAACTCCATTAACTCCCAAAATGAATAAACAGCTGTTTTATTATTTTCTCTGAGGTAAAGTATTAGTATTAGCTAGCGATCCAAGATGGCGGGATCTTCTGCGTATGCGCGGCACGGATCGGGCAGGGTCACCGATAGCGTCTTGACAGCGAGACCTGTTGCGGCTCAATATTCATCCATATATAAGGCGCACTGGATTATAAGGCGCATGGTCAGCTTTTGAAAAAAATTGAATGCTCTTAGGTGCGCCTTATAGTGCGGAAAATACGGTATTTTGAATTCAAGCCCGACAGTCTGTGTAACGTCTTCAGAACTTCCATGAAGACGTGGTGCAAGTAAAAGAGCGTACGAAAAATTCCAAAAGTCCGTTTAGCTCGCGAGTTTTTTTTCTCATTCTCTCGCTGGCGTTGACTACTCGTCCCCAGCAGGCTGGCCCACAGCGGGAAGCGTCTGCTCGCCAGGCGGCCCGGCCAAAAAACGAGGAAATATGCGGAGCAAAATAAGCAAAAAGCCAGCCTGGGCTGTGTTTTTACAGACGAGTCCTTGAGATGGAGCTCACCCCGCGACCGCAAAATCAACAGAAATGAGGAGAGCTCTTCAAAACACCAAACGAGTGGGCTTGTTTCAATACACCTTTTGTTGTGTAATGATGTCAAAATTCTTTATTTAATTATTTATTTAAAAATTTTTATGATTATTTGATGGGATAATGAGTGTGAAAGTCGCATTTATCCCTTTCTTATTTCACATCTGCGATACTACCTTTTTAAAGGTGTCAGATTTCAGAATTAGGTTGCCTGTTGACACGTAACAGTAAGATGTTAGGAAGGAAAAAAAAAAAAAGGAAGTGCAAGACGCCGATGAATTGAACAAAAAAGAGGAAGGCCTCACAATAAACAAGGAACAACAATGGGGGACATTTGATGTCGCCTCTCATGAGCATGTGACTCTTTGATGATGACATTCCCGTTCGATGTTTATTTGTAGATACCTTTACAAGTTTTGCACTTCCTGCAGCATAAACACGAGATGTGTTGCGTGAGTGGCAGAAATGAGCCTTTTCCTGTTTTGGCCTTTTGAGAATTCCCTCACGTCTGCACGGAGTGACGACCGTTCCGCTGCCGCCGTCGTTTCCGTTTCTTGACAAACGGAAGGCTTGCTCGTTCCGTCCACGCTTGCTGGAATGGAATTTCATTTTTCTTTGAACGTTGTTGCATTGCCATTTGCACATTTGCCGCTTGTGGGAATGTTGGCAGCGAACGCAACTTGTGTCAGCAGATGTTTCATATTTTCACGTTTGCCAGCAGCAGTTGAACGTCCACTACTGCACCTTTCTGCATTGCTCCTGTTTTTCCACGTCTGCGCTTCCTGTTGTGCGTCCCCGTCACAAGCACTGATTTGTTTCCTCCATGCGCCGATATTAGATTTTGACGGTATAATAACCGTAAGCAAAAATATTGCGGTATCACGGTGTTAAAATGACATATTTAACTAATTTGCTCCCCAAAACATATACATACGTTCTATTTTAAATGTTACCATGCTCCCAAAGACGTAATTATCCGTTTTTTTTGGTCAATGTTTTTTTTATTATTATTATTCTAGAGCATACAGATGATTTGATGCTTTGATGCAGCCTCTGAACTGATAACGGTTGAAGCAATGGTAGTTATTGCAAAAATGGCCAGCCGGTGGCAGGAGAGTATAAGAGATCAACCAGTGCCATGTTTTCCACAGTTTTAAACAGATTTGTGAATAATGATGAAAATTAGCTATAGTCTGCTAATTGCTTCAAAACGGAAACGTATAGAAATATACTTTTTTTTTTTTTTTCTCCTTATTTATTTATTATCTGGTTTATCTGTTTGACGTCAAATAGGTTGATAACTGCCGGCCACAGATATTATCGTGCATCCCTAGGTCTTTGCAGTTGAGAGGCTGCATCAAAGCCTTCTGTATGCTCTAGCATAAAAAAAACGTATAAATACGTCTTTGGGACACTTAAGACATTAAAAAAAAGCATTTATATGTTTTGGGGAGCAAATGAGCTTTTAATAACTTTACAAGAATTCTACACATGATCGTCAAACGTCGCTGCACCCGCATTAGACAATGGAGGTAAAAAAAAAAAAAAGATGCCATTTTTGGGATTGCCCGTCTGGGTGTGAATTCTGAAACACGAGTACGTAAAAGGGTGAACTTTGGAATTCACCCAAGATGGCTGCTTCAAGCCAAAATGGCCAACTTCCTATTTTGTTGTGTTTGTCCAGGCGAGTGCGTGCTGCAGAGGGCGGTGATGGTGAGGAAGAAGCTGACGGCGAGGGAAGGGAGGGGCTGGCTTTCCGGAACGCTCTTCTGCACTCACTTCCGAGTAGCTTTCGTACCTCAGGATGCCCCCAAACCCGACGTCAGCACAACCAAAACGTCAACACATGACAAGTCAATCTGCTGCATATAAGACCACAAAAATAAAAAAGATTTTTTTTTTGTGCTGCAGGACAATGCTGACCCGGTTCTTTTGGGGGATCATGACATTGCTTTGGCTTCCATTGAAAAGGTCGCCGTGGGTAAGTAACGCTTCAAATACTTTCTATGGCAAAAATGTCTTCAAATATTGTCTTGCACGAACACAATATTTATTAGGGGAAAAATTGATTTGGAAATATATCGCGACATTACAGCACGCAATTCCTGTATCAATTCAATATGGGTTTTTTTTTTTTTTTTTTATACAGCTTCTGACATGAAGAGGTTGCTTAAAGCAATGCTAGTAATTACAATAAAAAATGGCCAGAAGCTGCCAGCAGAGTATAAGAGATCAGCCAGGGCTGTGTTTCAACGAGCTTTTTTTTTTTTTTTTTTTGTCAGTGTTGTCAACAGGAATGTGAATACTGATGAAACTTAGCTAATGCTAATTGCTGCAGATATAACAGAACAGATACAAATATATATATTTTTTCCTGATGAAAGAAGAGATTTTAATCTTTCATTTGGTAGGTTCCATGTTTTGATAGCAATAGAACACAATATTGTATGGGCCTTGCAAAATCAGTCCAAATCCAGTGAAACAACCAGGAAGGGTTGCTTCAGCCAAAATGGCTGCCAGTCAATGAGTTAATGTTGCCAATTATTACAAGTCACTTTAAGGGGAGCATCAATTATTTCCAGATGTCCCCTTTTGGTGTTTGGGTCGTATTAATCACGAAAAATGTCTCCTCTTCCCCACCTTGACGTGTGTTTGCAGTGGGCCCCAACCGGACCAAAGTGGTGAGCCCAAATTCTTCGCTCAAGTTCACCCCGGAGGAGTTGGTGCTTTACTGCCGCGACCTGCGAGTCGTCTGCTTCCTGTTTGACCGCCTCACCCCCGACGCGCAAGTCATAGAGGTGCGTGTCGTCTCCGGCGCACACGTGACGCATGCGTGCGTGTTTACATTTCATGGTTGCCTGTTTGTTTTTTTTGTTTGTTTTTTTTCTCCCAGATAACGCACAGCATCGCCAAAACGTACCAGCCTCTGAAAGCCGGCTCGGTGCTGGCCTTCCAGAACGCCGCCCTCGGCAGCGTAGGTATGATCGCCGCTTCGAGTGCAACGTGAGCGCTCGCTCGCGTGCTTGTGACTGTCAGCTGTCAGATGAATTATGCAAACCAAACGCCTCCGCTGGAATAAGGCCACCTGCAGTTCAACTCTGCTGGGGTTCATGTATATGGAGGACCAAAATTCCAAATAAATAAATGACTAAAAGTGAAAATAAAAATGGATATAAAAAATATATAATTTGAAAATTATATATAAAAAAAATAATAAAACAAAAATAAAAAGAGCAAATATATAAATATATATATATATATATATATATATATATATATATATATATATATATATATATATATATATAATTGTTTAATTTTTTTATTTATATTTTTTATATCATTTATTTATTTAGTTATTTTGAATTTTGGCATTTGTGGTCCTCCATATAAATGTGTGTGTCCAAAAATAGTCATCAAAGCTAGAAGTCGAAGTGCAATCAATCGTTTTTGATCTGATGAGAGACTTTCTCCTCCTGCATCCATCGCGAGTCGGCTGTACACACTGTCCTCTCTTTTTTTTTTTTTTTTTTTTTTTTTTTTTTTTTTTTTTTTTTTTTTTTTTTATTTTTTTTTTTGGTGTGTGTGTGTGTGTGTGCGACCGCTCCATGTTTTCTGGTGTGCAGAAATGAAGCAGTTCCTAAGCAACCGGCGGCGGGACACCCACATGAACTGGCACGAGTCGGCGGCCGATTGGGAGCGCGAGCTGGAGCGCTGCGGCGCCACCGGCTGGAGAGTCAGCTCGCTTAACGAGCGCTTCGAGATGTCCACCAGGTACCCGGCCCAACACTTCATTTTTGGGGGAATTTATTTTATTGTATATGTAGGGCTTAACTTTCACTCTTCTTTGCGTGTATGGCATGGTGTCAGGTTTACCTGTTTGACATTTATTAAACATAACAAAAGGAGAGAAGACACTCAGTTCAAAGGTCGCGAGGAGAGAATTAACTGCTGCACTCTCTGGAAAAAAAATCTCCTCCTCACCCTCTCCTTTTATCTGGTTTCCACGCCCCTAGTTCCAACCCTAATAATGGCAGAAAATGTATAACTTTTTTTTTTTTTTTTTTTTTTTTTTTTTTTTTTAAGTCTTCCGAGGTTCATCGTGGTTCCGCAGAAAGTTCTCGACACGGAGCTGAAGAAAAGCTTCGCCCACTTCAACGACGGACGCATCCCCGTGAGTCATACTTCAAAATTGAACATATCTTCTCAAGTGTTTGTTTTGGGTTCCAGTTGAGCATGGAAAGAGGAAAATATTTTTGGTGTGTGATTTTTTTATTTTTATTGTTTTTTTTTATTTTTTTTTTTTATTTTTTTTTTTATTATTTTTTTTTTTTTGCGGGTTGCAGCGTTGGTGCTGGCGACATCCCCGCGGCAGCGACCTCCTGCGCATGTCCAGCTTCCACAACAACATCTACCACGAGAAGGACGACGTCAGGTGCACGCCTTTTGTCTCGCCGTCAAACCTTGTTGTGCACTCGTTGGAGACACTTTATTTACTTCCTCCATTTTGTTACGTTGGCCACTTTTTTGATGAATCGTTTCCTATACTCAACTACATAGTCAAGTACAGTTTATGAAAATTTGCGTTCTGCTTAGGGGTGTGAATTGCCTCGCACCTGGTGATTTGATCCATATCACGATTCATAGGTCACAATTCGATTCGAATACCGATTCATCGATATAAATCTGTAAGTCGGTTATTGTGATTTTTTTTTAAAATTTTTATTTTATTTTTTTTACTGAAATTTAGAACATACTAATCAGTAAACTTGTACACTGCAGGATTGTTTGAAAATTCATGAATTTATCTGAAACTTCAACACTGTATTTAACAAACAGGTTACAATCTGTTCTCATTCAAATAAAATATTAAATATTAAAGGGATACTTGACTCACTGAACAATATTCAGCAGTGAAAAGTTCATATTTTGTCCAGAATGAATTTGATAACTCCCATTATTTTCCACGGACAAATACCTTTAATTTAAGAAGCTAATTTTTCTTCTTTCTGTCTGTCGACTGATGATGACGTCACATGTGTAACGGCCAATCATGGCTCAGTTTACTGACCAACCTCAGAAAACAGGTGAGCCATGATTGGCTGTTACCTACTTCCTCAGCACAGGTGATGTCGTCATCATCAGTCGACAGCAAGTAGAAAAATTACTTTTTTAAAAGGTATTAATTTTACATTAAAAATAATGAAGTTATCAAATTCATTCTTGACAAAATATTAATTTTTCACTGCTGAAAATTGTTCAATGAGTCAAGTATCCCTTTAAAATGTTTTTTTTCCTCTTCCTGTCGACTGTTGATGACATCACCTGTGCTGAGGAAGTATGTAACGGCCAGTCATGGCTCACCTGTTTTCTGGGTTTGGTCAATAAACTGAGCCATGATTGGTCGTTAACAAATTCCTCAGCACAGGTGATATCATCATCAGTCGACAGACAGCAAGTAGAAAAATTACTTTTCGAGACAAAATATTCATTTTTTATTGCTGAAAATGATCAAGTATCCCATTAATGTTCCATTAAATAGTTGTAATATCAAATCGATTTTCGACCCACCTAATTTTGCTAAGTCTGATTTTTATTTTATTTTATTTTTTTATTTATTTTATGATTTATTAATTTATTTATTTTTTATTTTTTTTAATTATTATTTATTATTATTATCCTATGTGTTATTTATTATTTTATTTATATATTATTATTTTTATTTATTTATTTATTTATAAAAAAATTAATTATTATTTATTATTATTATCTTATGTATTTATTTTTTTTATTTTTATTTTTTTATTTATTCATTTATTTATTTTTGTTGTTGCTTAGGAACTTGGAGCTGATCCTGTTCGGCTGCCATTCGTCGCTGTGCGTGGTGGTGGAGCTGGGTGAGGAGCTGCCGTCGCCGGCCGACATCCAGCTAGCACACGGACGCCTGCGCCAGCTCTGTCTCGGAGGTTCGTCCCAAAAAAAAAAAAAAAACATTAAAACTATCATCCCGGACGATCAGCAAATCTCTCATTGGATGTTTTGTTTTTTTCCTACCGTGCAGACATCTCCTCCGCGTCTGTGAGCGTGCCCGATGACAAGTGGCTGTCCACGCTGGAAGCCACTCACTGGTTGGACTACACCAGGTAACCGCTGCCATCATCATCATCATCATCATCACCATCATCATTAATTAATAATTAAAAAATGCGTTTCTTGCATAGGTGTTGCCTAAAGAAAGCTTCGGAAGTGGCGTGCCTTCTGCGTAGTGGTCACATGACGGTGGCGCTGCAAGGTCAGTCACGTGACAGGTTCTTTTTTTTTTCATGTTTTTTTTTTTTTTTTAATTATGATGCAATTATAATTTAATTTATCTAATTATGTAGTTGTATGATCAAAATTGGCATCATCCTCACTAAAATCTGTTAACAAGTATTTACGTACTTGTTTAGTCATTTGTCAATAACTAAAGTTGTTTACCTTAATTGTATTTTATTATTTTGTTTTATTATTTTGACTTTTATTTTGTTTTATTTTATTTTATTTATTTTTTATTTATGTTTTATTTTATTTTTAGCCTATACATAGTTTTCCAACAATCTGATTGGGAGGGACAAAAATAAATAAATAATAATAATAATAATAATTTTCTTTCTTTTTTTCCATGAAATTAAAAAATAAATAAATAAAAATCTTTTCCCATGTTTGTTGTTGTTGATGTGTATGATGTTTTTGTTTGTCAGAGTGTGAGGACCGCGACCTGAGCTGCGTAGTGTCCAGCCTGGCGCAGGTGATGTGCGACCCGCACTGCCGCAGCCGCGCGGGCTTCCAGAGTCTGGTGCAGAAGGAGTGGGTGACGGCCGGACATCGATTCTACAGCCGCGCCAACTTTCACCGCCTCAACGACAAAGACGAGGTGAAACGGGCACGCCTTTTGCAAACCCAGCTTGCTTTCTATTTTGATTTTGATTTTTTACAGCGATGCAACAAATCAGTGATTAAGCGGTTCTATAATTGCCAGATGTTTTGCTCAAAGAATTTTTAGAATTTTAGCCTCTTAAGTCATTCAATCCCAAAAACGTGTAAAAACGTTTTTTAAAACTTTGTCCTTCTCTCCCAAAAACATGTTTACAGGTGTTTGTTTTTTTTTGTGTTTTTTTTTTGTTTTTTTGTTTTTTTTTTGTTTTGAAATTTGCTTTGTCTTTGGAAAATGGTAATCAACATTTTTGATGATTTTCTCACACATTTTGAACCAAACAAACTTGATCATTGCATCAATTTATACAAATATTTTACAATAAGGGAATGGGAAATTTAAAAAAAAAAATGTTTTTATCCAATACATCTATTAATCGAAAATATTTTTGTAATTTTTTTTTTTTGTTTTTTTTACCAGCAATGCAACACTTCAGTGATTTATTGGCTAAATAAGTGTCAGATATTTTAGAATTTCAGCCTCTCAGTAGTACATTTTAAGGTTTTTTTTTTTTTTTTTTTTTTTTTTTTTTTTTTTTTTAATTAGAAATTTGTAAACATTTGCTTTGATTTGGGAAAATGGTGATCAAGATTTTTGATAAATTTTCTCACGTTATGGACCAAAGAGAATCATCATCAGCTCACACGGCGTTATTGTTTCCAGGCCCCCGTCTTCCTGCTGTTCCTGGACTGCGTGTGGCAGCTGTGGTCGCAGTACCCGTCTCGCTTCCAGCTGACGGACGACTTCCTGCTGGCGCTGCACGACAGCGCCCACCTGCCGCTCTTCTCCAGCTTCCTGGCCAACTCGCAGCGGGAGAGATGCAGACGCTCGCAGGTACCCACCAAAAAAAATAAAAAATAAAAAACCGATCTGAGGCCCCGCCCCCACCATCTGACGCCACCTACTTTTTTTGTCCCTCCCCAAGAACCAGGGCCAGTGCTACACGCCGGTCAACGGCTGGCGAGAGCCGCCACCGGATGGCAGCGCGGAGCCGGCGGCGGACCCGCCGCTGCCGCCGGTGTGGGACTGGTTGCTCCAGTACAGCGAGCAGCGGCAGGCGGCGTTCACCCAGCCTGTCCCGCGCACGCCCGCGCCGCCGCCACTGCTCAACGGGAACCTCAACACGCACCCGGACGCCCGCCGGGTAAACTGCTGCGCAACGCTGACGCCTGGTGGCCATGTGGGGAGATTTGCAGCAAAAAAAAAAAAAGTTCATTCCAAATATTTTTGGTTATGACTAGTGTTAATTTTGTTTACAAAAACTAAAGAAAATGTTGTCAATGAAAACTAAAAAAAAATTTCATCAACAAAACCTAAAGAAAAATAATTTCGTCAAAGCAATGCAAATTCTTAGTGAATATTTTTTTTTTTTCTGTCCCGCCCACCCCAGCAGAGTGACGCCACCCCCGGCTCGGTGTTTCTCTTCTCGCGGGGCGTCTTCTCCTGCCCGGCCAACCTGCTCCCCTGGCGCGGTGGCGGGGGCGGGGCCAGCATCTCGGGCGTGTACCGCAAGAGCCACCGGCGGGCGCCGTCCTCGGAGAGCGTCCCCGGAGGCCTGGAGAGGCTGCTGAAGGCCTGCTCCCTCGCAGAGGGCCCCCCCGGCCCCGAGGCCGACCCCTACCGGCCTTTGCTGCCCCTCCTCATGGGGCCCTGCCTGGGCCTGTGGAGGGAATGTTACCACCGGGGGGCGCTGCATGCTCAGGTACGTCAAAGTGGTTTTCTGTGCATGCATTGATAGAAAGAAAAAAACAAAACATTTTGGTGTGTGCGTCCTTTTGGTGCGTTGATTCCTTTCTTTCATACACAAATCAGAACTTTTGTGACTTTGTTTGTATATTAGAAAAGCAACACAAGTTTCATCTTTTAGAATTATCCAGAAAGAAATTAACTGTTAACGTCCTTTAGAGTAAAAAAAATAATAATAATTTGGTAAAAATAATACAAATTGACCCTTTTATCAGAATAAAGCATGTTTTTTATTTTTGTCTTTCTTTCCTTTTTTAAATTTATTTTATTTTTTTAACCTATTGAAGACTTATTTGATCATATTGAATATGATATGATTGAATATGACCAATTTGAATGTGTTTTTTATATATATGCAGATGAGAGGTAGTAGTGCTCTTCTGACAATATTGATTTTATTGTCCATAGAGGGCATCTAAAATAAAATAAAAAAATGAAATCTATACATGTATGTATATTATAAGAGTAAGCCAAATTTTGGCTCATTTTAACTTACCGGTATGCGCCGGAAAAATTGAAAATGCCATTGTCAAAAAACTTTCCCCAAAAAGATTTCTTTATGATTTATTAACATATTGAAGGCTGTAATTTGTTCATATTGAATATTCCAATTTGAATATCTTTTTTTTTTTTTATATATATATATTTGCAGATGATCGTTGTGCTCTTCTGACAATATTACTTTTATTGCCCATAGAGGCTATCTAAAGTAAAATAAAAATAAAAAAAAACTAGTACACATGTATGGATAGGTCTGATGTCACTGAACATTTTGAGGGGTTGCAAGTAAAATAAAAAAATATTCAGAACTGTCTTAGTTATCACACTTGTAAGAATGAGCCGAATTTTGGCTCATTTTAACTTATGTGTCATAAAAACATTCCCGTCCACGAGAGTTCATGTGAAGCAACTTGTGTTGCTTTTAAAATATGAAAGGTGCTATAGAAATAAAGGATTGATTGGTTGATGTTCTGATGCGAAGTTTTTGGCTGTCCACTTTTTTTTGCTAACGTCCTCGTTTGATTTTATTGGCCAGGCCTTCTCGCACCCACTGAGCGCCAACCACCGCCACCCGCTGGAGCTCCTGGCCGGGGAGGTGCGCCACCTCCAGGAGCGACTGGCCCAGGCGCGCTCCGCCCCCGCCGACGCCAACCTCAACCACAACGCCAACAACGGCACCTTCCTCTTCCCCAAGTCTCACGGAGCCGTCGCCGCCCACAAAGCGCCCTCGACCGCCGTCCCCGCCGCCAATCCGCCACCCAAAGACAACGCAAACAAACACACCTTTCTGTTCGGGCACGCTTCGGACGCCCGTACGGGACCCGTCGACTCCAAAGTGGCCAAAAGCAACGCGAGCTAATCCCGCCTCCTCGTCTTTTTTCCATTTTTGAGGACAGCCGACGAGATGACGAGCGGACCCACAATGCACTTGGAGGCCTTCCTGACACATTTCCCGCAAAGGAAGCCCGTCTGTTTTTAGACCGCAAAGTGTGTCAAGATGGAACTTAAAAAAGGTACTTGCAAAACACTCACTTGAAAAGTCAAACTTGCAAAGGAAAAAGAACAAAACTTAAAAAAAAAAAAAACAGCAGTTGAGTAAAAAGTATTTGACAGTGTATTAGAGCCATGTATAAATATATATATATATTTTAGAGCGCAGGGGCAATATGCCGAGGAAAATAACTCGCAAATTTGCGACTTTCTAAAGTGGCAAATTTGCGAGAAAAAAACTTGTAAATTTGCCGCTTTCGGAAGTGGCAAATTTGCAAATTTCTAAACTCTCAAATTTGTGACAAAAAAAAATCGTAAATTTTGTGAGTTTGGAGAGTTTGCAACTTTCTAAAGTGGCAAATTTGCGAGTTTATAATGTGACACTTTCTGAACACGAAAATTTGCCCCATTATAAACTCGCTAATTTGCCACTTTTTAAAAGTCTAAACTCGCAAATTTGCCACTTTGTAAAATCTCAAATTTTAGTTTTTTTTTCTCACAAATTTGCCACCTCGTAAAATCTCAAATTTTAGTTTTTTTTCTCACAAATTTGCCACCTCAGAAAGTCGCAAATTAGAAAAAAATAAAATACAAAAAGAAAATTGTAAATTTGTGACTTTCTAAACTCTAAAATTTGTGAGAAGAAAAAAAACTTGTACATTTTTTTGTTTGTTGAGAAAGTGGAGACTTTGCGACTTTATAGTGGCAAATTTGCGAGTTTTTTTTTTTTTTTTTGCAAATTTGCCACTTTAGAAAGTCACAAACTTGCCACTTTCTAAACTTACAAATTTGCGATTTATTTATTTTGCAACTTTCTAAAGTGCCAAATTTTCTAGTTTTTTTCCCAACATATTGGCCCCGCCTTCTAAAAAAAAATGTATTTATACATGGCCCTAATCCACCGTTGTATTTGATCTTGTATCTCAAAAAAAGAAGAAACATTTTTGTCACCATTTTGAAAAACTGTCATGAAATAAGTTGAGGACGATGTTTCCACTCCGTGTAAGAGAAATGAAGTGGTGAAGATTTCCCTTTTTTTATTTTTTTATTTTTTTTTATTTTTTTTTATTTTAGCACTGTGGAAGCTTCTCACGTGAGTTTGCGGGAAATGTTGACCAAATTTAACACAAACAATCAATTTAACACACTTTTGGACCAAAAAGTGTTTTTTTTTTGTTTTGTTTTTTGTTTTTTTTTAAGAGCAACCTCATCAAGCACAAGGATTTTGAGCTTTTTTTTGTGAGAAAACGAGCATAGACATTTTGGCAAACAATCCCTGAGCGGACACTTGATTAGGTACACTGAGGCCAGGTGTACCTAATCAAGTGTCCGTTGCTTGTGGGCTTTTTTTCTTTTCTTTTTTCTTTTTTCTTAATCTGAGGAGGTGGTGAGCCGCACCCGTGCTGGAATTTGGGGCATGAGAGTTATTTTGGTATTCGCCTCTCATATCGGTTGGCCCACCCGCTCGCTCGCTCGCTGCTTTCTGCGCTCCCCCGCACACCACGATGGCCGCCTTCCTTAAAAAAAAATAATGGTTCTGCCATGTTGCCGTCTTGTCTCAACTCTTGAGGGTGATTTCCCTCGTCTTGTTTTAAACATTTTCAATAAAAAGATTAAAACTAGACATGTTGGATACCAACCTTTTTTTTCACACCAGTAAAAGTACTCAATTACTGAGTAGTCACTGATACCAAGTTATTAATACCACTAGTACTTTTTATAAAAATCCTCATATATTAAAAAAAAAAAAAAAAAAAAAAACACTTGAAAGACATATCCTACTCTAACATTTGTCCTCAAAATTGCTTAAAATGAAGTTGCTAGTCTTTTCATTTTTAGTTCCTGATGATAAAACAGCCACAAGGCGGGTCAGCTGCTGCTACAAAATTACTCAAACAAAAATTGCCCTTAATTTCATGCAATTTTAAAGGGACCTCCGATTTTTTTATTTTCTATGTTCATTTTAAAACCCAATTATTGAATTCTATAATATGCAAAAAAAAATGTTCACAACTTTTTTTTTTTTTTTTTTAAAGGGATACTTGACTTATTGGGCCATTTTCAGCAGTAAAAAAATCTATTTTGTCCATAATTAATGTAACTTCATTATTTTTCATGTATAATTAGTACCTTTAAAAAGTAATTTTTCTACTTGCTGTCGACTGATGACATCACCTGTGCTGAGGAAGTAGGTAACAACCAATCATGGCTCAGTTTACTGACCAAACCCAGAAAACAGGTGAGCCATGATTGGCTGATTTGTATAATGATTTTTTATTTTTTTTTGGTACGAATTTGACAGATGTGCATTTTGTATTTGTATTGACATGTTTTTGTTCTGATTTTGAAAAATAAAAAGCAGCATGTTGTTAACTTGTGCAACACACAAACTTTATTCATTCCTGTTTTGTTTTGTTTTTGTTTTCTTGAAAAAAATAAATAAGATCTGGAAACATTAAAAAGTAGCACGGCACTGACTCTATACAATCGTTTGCTTTTTTTTTTTGTGGTCCAAACGGGACACAAACGTGTGCAAAAAAAATGCCACAATGGGGCGGAGCCTAAAAACACAACAGCTAAAAACATTCACCACGCATGAAAAACGTACTTGGACTTTTGCCAGGTGAACTTTGACCCTGTGTCAAGTGTTGAACGTCCAACTGGAAAATGTTTCAACCAAAGGGAAACATTTCCAGTAGCCCGAAAGGGGCGTGGCCAGCAAAATCCCCAAACCAGAAGTCCTCACTCAGCCGTCATTCCGGAGACGCGTTTTGGCACTTTCGGACTGGATGGTCAGCCCCAGCATCCGGCGGCGGGCTCCTGCACGGGGCCCCACAAGCAGACCAGCGACGACGACGAAGACGAGGAGGCCCCGGCGGGGCCCCCCGGCCGGCTCAGCGACTTGCACACGGGGCAGGGGTAGTCTGAGAGGCCCTCGATGTCGCGGAAGGCCAAGTTGACGATGTGGCGGCAGCACGGCTCGCAGTACAGGTGGCCGCACGACAGGCGCTTGAGGCGCGCCTCGGACGCCACGCAGCCCTGGCAGTGCGGCGGCGGCGGCATGGCGTCGGGCCCCAGCGACAGCGAGCCCGTCAGCGAGCTGCTGCCGTCCAGGCTGCTGCCCGCCTGGCTGCTGCTCAGCTTGCCGGGGGATCTGGCGACACAGAGAGTGTTGGGGGGAGGAGACCAGTCAGTGCAAGCCGGGTTTAAAAGTCGACTCGACGTGAAACCGCGCTCGAGAGGAGAAAGATTTCAAAATTCACCCTGTATGTTTCAATGTGGGCAGTAGAAGTGTGACGATATATATCGATATCATAATACCGTTGCCTCCCAATAGATTATTGATACACTAACGCATGTCTCGCAATATTTGGCTAATATACAGCCACGATAACGGCTCCATTGTCCATTACTTATTAAGCAATTACTTGGTGGGCCACTAGGGGGAGTGCCTCCTAAGAGTGGAGGGGAAATAGATGGAGCTTTTCAGGTGAAGAAGACTTATGAGCTTAGTTTTATTATATATATTTAAATGTATTATTTTATTTAAATACGTGCATTTTATTTATATATACACATATTTATATTTTTATATTGATTTTTTAAATTTAATTTATTTATTCATTATTTATTTTAATTATTTTATTTGTATTTATTATAGTTTTATTTATATTAAATTATTATTATTATATGATTAGTATTATGGATTTATTGCCTGACCAATAGATCGATAATCGCAGTATAGTCATATTGTGAGATCGTTATCGTGAACCTTGCATCATATATTGGGGTGCTCACTATTTTTTTTTTTTTTTTTTAACAAGTAAAAAAAAAAAAATTTACAAAAAAGTGGACAGTATGTGCTGCTTTGAAGCCCCTTTTTCTCTGCTCGCTCAGTTCCTTAGACCCCAATATTAGATTTGGCAGATGTAATTCTTTAAATTAAAAAATATATATACAAGTTTCCTCTTGCACTAAACATCATGAAGCATAATTTCTCCAAGTATTTAAGGCAAGTTGTAAAATGTCTGAAGTCTTCTTGTTTATGTTTAATAAATTTAAAACAGCATAAATGATGCTGTTTCTACTACGTAATTTCATAGACTTAATTGGCTGAATAGAGAGCAGAGGAAATGACACAATCGGTAGTGACATTTTTTCAAAACTGTTGCCTTAGTCCAGTCGTGTCCAAACTTGGTCCTCGGGGGACGGAGTCCTGCAGGTTTCGGATGTTTCCCAACTTGCACCTGTTTCCAATTATGAACAGGATCATTCTCAGGTTTGCTGGTGAGTTTCAGGGTAGTTGGAAAAGAGAAAACATCCCAAACTTGCACGACTCCACGACCCTCGAGGAGCGAGTTTGGACCACCTGCGCCGCATGTTTTGTCCGTTTGAAGCAAAGTTGCAGGTAGCGAGAAACAAAAGAACAACAACAACAATTTCAATCAGTTGCTGAAACGTTCACGATCATGAAACAAGCCATTTCCAATTGATCCCACAGAAGACGAACTAAATGATGAAGTGCTGTTTTGATGAGCACAAGCCGGGCTCAATTAGCGTTATCATGACGTCACTGGAGAGCTCGAATCTCACAAAGTGCGACAAATGTCTAAAAAATAAATGGCAAATGAAGACATGTTATCATTTTACTTAGCTATATTTCAATGTCCACTTCAAAATGTGACATTTATAGATTCATGATGATGATGATGATGAAGATGACGAATTTTCTCACAGCAGCTTGTTGCATTTGTGGACAATTAAAAACAAAAATCATTAACAATGGCAAATAACGAGTAAGATGCCGTCGTTTGCATCGAGACGTTACGCAAGGGAGGATCTTCCCGCGCGTGTGACGTTTCATATTTATTTATTATGATTTTTTTAATGGCAATTCTTTCTCACCTGCTGGACGATGACGACTTGAAGCAGTCAAAGCTGAGCGCGGCGAGGATCCGCCACAGAAGGTCCATCGTGTCCGAGCGCGCGGCCGACAGCTCTCATGCTGCCCACGCACATGCGCAATTCATCCTCATCATCACCATCATCATCCTCGGCTTCTTCTGCGCGGCGGCGACAGACAGACAGACAAACAGACAGGCAGTGCGTGCGACTTGAAATCAAGGCCGAGTGGCGCATGTGCGTGTTCGGCCAGCAGGGGGCGCGAGAGAGACGCGCACACAAGTGGGAGGACGCTGAGGTTCGCGCGCATTCATTCGTTTGCGTCATACTTGGGGGCGGAGCATCCATTTCCTGTGAGTTGGGATGGGATTGTTCACTGTGGCTCGGGATTGGGAGGGGGTGGGATCAAGTTTTTTTTTCTTTTTCAACCCTCACTCGGGATTGGGAGGAGGTGTGACGTTTTGTGCAGGAGCGGGAGGGAGCGCAAAAAAAAAAAAAAAAGCCCCTCACGTGACTGAGGAACAAAAATGGAAGCGTTCAGCGTCAAACAAGAGCAAATGGTGATCCACAGCAAGTCCGACTTGAGCGCCAAAGTGAAGAACGGGGACCCTTGCGTTCAACTCAAAGATGTTCAGGGCAAGTCGCCATTTTGTGCCAAGTTCGCCAGGATCGAGTGCTACGGCTTGGACACCAACTACGTGGCTTGCAAGGTGTGCTCGGTCCCGATCAAGTACACCAGCGAGTCCGGTACGAGCGGCCTGATCAGGCACAAATGTCACGTGAGCAAGGCCGCCCCAGTCTCCGCCCCCGTCCCCGACGACGACGAGGGTGCCGAGCGAGGAGAAAGCCCGAAGTTTCAGGACGTCTTGACGAGCCTGGCAGCCAAAGTCGCGCGCATGTGCAGCCAGGATTTGCGGCCGCTGTCGGTGGTGGAGGGGCGGGGCTTCGCGGGAGTCGCGCAAGCGCTGCTCGAGATCGGGTCCAGGTTCGGATGCAAGTTTCCGGTGGAAGGCATTCTGCCGTCTGCGGGCACGCTGGCGCGTCACGTGGATGAAGCCTACGACCAATTGAAAGGGCGTGTCAAGGACGAGATCCGGCAGGTATGATGATGATGATGATGATGATGATGATGATGATGCTCCCTTCTTGCTCCTCCTTTGTCTCAAATAGCGGTTTGCAAGAAACGTTTACTAACAAATTGGCAGTAGTACTGATCAGTTGTGACGGTCAGATGAAGACTTTGGAACACTTTTCAGCTTCCAATCCGACTGCTTGCGCACACATTTTGGAGAAATTGGTTTAAAAATGGCTTTAAAAGATCTTCTATGGAGGTAAATATGGTGCAAAAGTAACTTGTAAAAAATAAAAATAAAAAAATAAAAAAATAAAATTGTACCTGTAGAAAATGTATGAATTTGTATCTGTAAAAGTGATTTGTACCTAAAAAAAAAAAAAATGTACTTATAAAAATGTACCTGTAAAAAAATTGTGCCAGTGGAAAAAATATTCTACCTGGAAAAAAAATAAAAAATACAAATAAAAAAAATTATACCAGTAAAAGGAAAAAATATAGACCTGTAAAGGAAAAAAATATACATGTAAAATGATAATAATAAAAAAAAAGTTACCTGTAAAAGGAAAAAAAATGTATCTGTAGTGAAAAAAACAAAAAACTACCTGTAGTAAAATAAATAAATAAATAAATTGTACCTGTATTAAAAAAAATTGTACCTGTAGTAAAAAAAAAACTTACCTGTAAAAGGAAAAAAATTATCTGTAGTAAAAAAAAAAAGTACCTGTAGTAAAATAAATAAATTGTACCTGTATTTAAAATTTTTTTTACCTGTAGTAAAAAAAAAAAAAAAAAAAAAAAAATGGACCTGTAGTAAAAATAAAAAATGGACCTGTAGTTTAAAAAAACAAAACAAAAAAAAACATTGTACCTGTGGTATATAAAAATGTACTTTTTTTTTTCTATAGGTACAAATCATGACTTTTACAGATACAAATTTATACTTTTTGTTTTTCTACAGGTACAATTTTATTTTTTTACAAGTTACTTTTGCACCATATTTAGCTCCATAATCTTCATCATAGCAGGTTAAGTTTTTAATCTGGATTGAAAAGCATTTCCACTTGAGTCAAACTTCACTCGTGTTGGCATCTCATTTTGTTTGCATACAGCATCACAGCTTTTATGCTCCTTCACCATGTTTGCTTTGAACTCTCCGATCAACCCTCATTTGCAGACCTCCCGCCATCTTTATATCCCATTTGCATTTCAAATCTGTCGTCCATATAAGATATTTGTAGAAAACGCCGTTGTGACGTGCAATATTGGGTGTTGTGCTTTTGAGTGCCAAGCGCATGCCGTGTCGGCGGATCTTTGGACGGCGGAGTGGGCGGAGACTCGCTATCTGACCGTAACGGCGCACTACATCCACGAGTGGAAGTCGCGCCGTCAGGTCCTGGCCACGCGAGAGGTGGCGGAAGATGACGACGACATCAAAAGGACCGCCGGGGAAATTCTTCAGGTGACCTGTTTTTTTATTTATTGAATTGTTTGCTTGGGTGGCTAATTAAAAAAAAAAAAAAAATCTGTGAAAGTAGGAATTTGGCATTGCGAGCGAGGACGTGGTGGTGGTGTCGGATGATGCTTTGGACTCCGCCTTCCAAGGTTACACGCGACTATCGTGCGCCAGCCACAAAATCGACGCCATTCTGCAACACGTCTTCGACGGCCTGGATGAGGAGAACCCGCTGCAAGCACCCGTCATCCAGCTGATGGCCGCCATTAACGTGCTCGCCACACACTTGAAAAGAGAACGGTAAGAGTCACTGATCTACATATATGACTGGATAGCCGATGGGTGATGGGGGAAAAAAAAAATATTTGTATCTGTTTCTGTTTTGCAGCATTTAGCATTAGAATATAGCTAACTTTTATCATTATTCACATTCCTGGTGAAAACACTGGCGAAAACAGCTTGAAATTAAGGGATAAACATATACATTTGTCTTTGTGACACTGGTAATATTTAAAATAGAACGTATTTATACGTTTTTGGAAACAAATGAGTTCATGAGGGTTTTAGTCTCGTTATCGTCCGGTGAAAAATGTGTGTTGATGAAAATGATTTTTGTTTGCTTTTTATCCACCAATTTTTTTTTCCCGACAAATTTTCCTAGAAATTATTTTCTTGAAAAAAACATCTTTGAAAACTAGGGATTTTTTCCCATAAAATAAAATTTTATGGAAAAATAAATAATAGAGTATTAAAGTAAGATTTAAAAAAATTGATTTCTTCTCAAAATTGTTAAAAAAAAATCTTATTTTTTTAAATAAAAACCTGTAAATAGTAGGGATTTTTAAAAAATTAAATTCATTTTTTTCTTGAATATTACAATATTAAAAAAGAAACAGAAACTGAGATAAAAAAAAAAATTACGTCCTTTTCAAGATTGTTTTCCTAGAAATGATTTTCTTGAAAAGAAATATATGACGACTATTTCTATAAAATTCTGTTTTATGGAATATAAGTAATAAAGTATAAAAGTAAGATTCCTTCTCAAGATTGTAAAAAAAATATTTTCTTACAAAAAAAATTGTGAAAACTATGAATTTTTTTTGATAACATTCTTTTTTTTTTCTTGAATAATACAATATTAAAAAAGAAACAAAAACTAGGGATTTTTTTCCCATAAAATTCAGTTTTATGGAAAAATAAGTAATAAAGTATAAAAGTAAGATTTAAAAAAAAGATTTTTGAAAAAGTGATGATTTTCATCTGGGGAAAAAAATCTGAAAAGACTATAAGGAATTTTTTAACTGAAATAAATTTTTTCTTGGAAAAAAAAACGTGATTTTTTTTTTAATTTATTTTTTTTTTTTTTTTGTCCACCAAATGAACACTACTTTTAGTTTGATGTGTCCGGACTCGCTTGAATTTTAGGCTGGAGGGAGCGCTGGCGCCACCTTCGGACAATGCGGCGGAGAGCGGCTGCTGGCGTTCCAAACTCGCCACGCTGAAGTCGGTCAACAAATTGTCGAAGTCGGGCAAGCTGCGCCGAATCCTGCCGGCTGGCGACCAGCTGCTGCTCCAGCGCGTGGACAGTGAGCTGCTGGAGCAGGTGGCGGCGCTGCTGGCGCCGTTCGACGAGGCCAAGCGCCACCTCTCCTCGGCCCGGGCGCCCACGCTTCACCTGGTGCTCCCCACCAAAGCCACGCTGCTCAAGGCTCTGCTCCGTCGCCATGACGACAGTCAGGTGGTTGCCGAGGTAACCCGCCCGACGACGCTGTACGGAAAACGCTTCTTTTTATTTCATAAGATCCAGAAAATGATTATTAATTTATGCAGTATTACTCATGCATGTCTTGTGATTTATTTATTTATTTATTTAATCTTGTAATAAAAAAAAAAAAATTGTATTTAATTTTTTTTTTAACTCATTCACTCCCAACCATTTTCACTTGTGGTTTCCTGGATTTTGACTGATTTTTCAAGGCCCGCGAAATATTATGTTCTATTGCTATAAAAATATGGAACATACCAAAAGAGAGATTAAAGTCTCTTCTTTTATCAGGGGGAAAAAAAAGTGTATTCCTGTTTCCGCTGTGCAGCAATTAGCAATAGAACATGGCTAAGTTTGAATGTTTTTCACAATTCTGCTTAGAACTGTGGGGAAATCAGCTTGTTTTAACATGGCCTGGTTGATCTCTTATACTCTGCTGCCACTCAACCATTTTCTGCAGTAGAGAGACTGCATCAAAGACTTCTCTATGCTCTGGCATTAAAAACAAAACAAAAACAACAACGTATAAGTACGTCTTTGGGACACTTAAAACATTTAAAATGACGTATTTATACGTTTTTGGGAGCCAATGAGTTAATCTTGTGATTTTTTAAAATGTTGCGATTTTTTTTTATTTTATTATTAATTTTCTTATCTTGTGATTTTTTGATTTTTTTTTTTTGTTTAAATCTTGTGATTTTTATTTTTATTTATTTTATTTTTTTTTATTTCCTCCCCCACAGCTAAAAGCGAAGTTATCCGAGGCAGTGGACTTGAAGTTCCATATTGACGTTTACCACAAGGTGGCGACGGCTCTGTCGCCGTCCCTGAGGACGTTCCTGAGGAAGACGGTGAGCGCGCAGGAATACGACGAGGTCGTCGGCACCCTGGCGCGGCTCATCGAGAAGTCGCGGGCGTCGGAGGGCCCGCTGGACGGTCAGTCGCACGCTCCGCTCAATTCACAACACTGACAGACAGACAGACAGACACTTTTCTGGACTTCATATGATGTGAAATACTTTTGTTGATAGCACGTATAAATCTGTACAAAATGATTTCTAACTAATTATAGGTTTACGAGACCATAAAGTTGTTTAGTCATGTGACAGCCCATATAAGACAGAAGAAAACAAGATGGCCGGACTCGCGGTGGTCATGTACAAGCGACAAAAATAAGTAGTGACGATATTATTACACATTTTAAAATCTTACTTTTATACTTTATTACTTTTTATTTTTCTATAAAACCAAATTTTATGAGGAAAAAAATCCTTAGCTTTCACAGATTTTATTTTTCAAGAAAATAATTTCTTGGAAAAGGAAGTCATATTTTATATATTCATCTTAGTTTTTGTTTCTTTTTAAATATTGTAACACTCAAGAAAAACTGAATTTTATGGGGAAAAAAATCCCTAGTTTTCGCAGATTTAAAAAAAAAAAAAAAAAAAGAATTTTTTTAACAATCTTGAGAAAGAAGTCATTTTTTAAAAAATCTTAATTTTATGGTTTATTACTTATTTATTTTTCCATAAAACGGAATTTCATGGGAAAAAATTTCACAGATTTTTTTGTCAAGAAAATAATTTTTAACAATCTTGAGAAGGAAGTATTTTTTTTTTTAAATCTGACTGTAATATATTTATACTTATTTTTCCATAAACTGAATTTTATGGAAAGAAAATTCCCTATTTTTCAAAGATTTTTTTTTCAAGAAAATCATTTCTAGGAAAGGAAGTCATAATTTTTTTGAAGTTAATTTTTGTTTATTTTTTTTAACGTAGTAATACTCAAGAAAAACTGAATTTTATGGAAAAAAAATCCCTACTTTTCACAGATTATTTTTTCCAAGAAAAGAATTTTTAACAATCTTGAGAAGGAAGTCATGTATTTTTTTTGTCTTAAATTTTATCTTACTTTTTGAATTTCTTTAATCCTGTTTCTCTTAATAACAAAACGGGTATATGTGTTAAAATATTTATTTTTAGGGGTCAATTGTTGTTTTTCCACACACACAAAAAAGTCCTAATCTTACAACTGATAAAGTTTTACTCATATGTATCATTAAAGAGATGAAAAATAATGAAGAAATGAAAATGTACAATGACCTCCAACTCCCTGTTGACTCTCGCTTTGCATTTCTGCCCAATCACGGATATTAAAAATGAAATTCACTCTTCGGGAATCCCTCCAAAATGTCACGCCGTGCGTTACCTGATCATGTGACGGCAACCAACCAGCGTTGTTGCATTTTGCGCCAGGTGTGTGGTCGCCGGAGGCGTCCGAGGTCGACGACTTCTTTTCCGCCTGCATCGAGGAGGCGGGG
The DNA here is from genome assembly GCF_051991245.1 of Festucalex cinctus. Lineage (NCBI taxonomy): Eukaryota > Metazoa > Chordata > Actinopteri > Syngnathiformes > Syngnathidae > Festucalex > Festucalex cinctus. The sequence goes on from NC_135417.1 coordinate 6,778,310, forward strand.
GAGGATGACGAGGAGGAAGACGGTGAGAAGGATCACTGGGGGCGGCAGGTGGTGCGACAATACCTGAGCGACAAGATGCCGCCGCCGCACGCTCGCTCGTTGCTGGACTTCTGGAAGGAGCGCTCGGACGCGCTGGCGCGGCCGGCCGACAGTTTTCTGTCCATCCCGGCGAGCTGCGCGCCGGCACAAGCCGACTTGCCGGCGCTCGCCCGCAGACGCGCCGCCATTCACCCCCGAAACGTGGACGCCTTGTTGTTCCTGCATAGCAACACGCAAGTGTAGGTGACCTCGCAATGTTGCACTTGACTTTGAAAATGAAATTTACTTGAGGAGTCCAGCAGTTTGGTAATAAATTTGTTTTGAGGAGTGATCACGCCAGTATCATTCCAGATGTTTCCATTACTGACTAAAAAAAAAAGGGAGCAGGATTTGCTGGGATGGGGAAAAAGTGTTGGTGTCAAATGTTGTCTCAAGATTGGGAGCGCGATTTTTATTTTATTTTTTTCTAAAATGCTCACTCAGGATTACGAGGGAACGTGCAAATTCCATTCCCGTGTCAGCCTCACTGATCTATATATATGACTGGATAGCCACTAGGCTAAGACTTTTGAGGTCGCGAGGCCGCCATATTGCTCCTCCCAAGAAACGTTAGCATACGAACTAGGAGTGTGACAATTATCAATATTAGTATAAATCATGATGATTTGTCTCCCGATAGATTATAGATGCGCTTATACAAGTATCGCGATATTTATCGTTAATCTACAGCTAATATAATGGCTCATGACTGATTGAGCAATTACTTGGCGTGCCACTAGGGGGAGCACCTCATAAAAGTGGCGGGGAAATGGACGCAAGCGAAGAAGACTCATCAGCTTACTTTTATTATTATTATATATTATTTTGATTTATTATTATTTTAATTTATATTTCTATATATATTATATATATTTATATATTATGTATTTATATTATATTTATTTATATTTTTTTTATTCCCCGCGACCCTTGTGAGGAATAAGCGGTCAAGAAAATGGATGGTTGGATGGATAAATTTTTTATTATACTATGAATTATTTATTATTATTATTATTATTTCATTATTAGTTTTATAGTAGATCATCATGGATTTATTACCTGAGCAAATATATCAATAATCGCGGTATCGTCATATTATCGTGAGCCTTGCATCGCATATCGTATTCGTATCGTGAGGTACCCACAGCTTCTCAACCCTAATACAAACCCTGTTTTAAATTTATTAAACATAAATAAATAATACACGGAGAAATGATATGCTTAATGATGTTTACAGGAGGAAACTTAAACTACATATTTTTTGTTATTAAAGAATTATAACTAATTCTAATATTGGGGTCTAAGGAACTGAGCAATAAAGTTAAAAAGGTCTTCAAAGCAGCACATACCATCCACTTATTTATTCATTTATTTACATGTTAAAAAATAGTGACCACCCCGGCCTATCTCATCTGTACGTAGTTTACACAGTACTGTCGTCTGCTCGTGAGGTGGGAGTAACAAGATGGCCGCCCTGTGACTTCAATATACACATGTCAGTGAGTCAGGTTCAGCCGCTCAAGGGCTGAATCGCAGTCCAAGAGCGCCCTCTACTGGTGTAAAGTTGATACTGCAGCCAAGCAAAGTAATTAGTCATCTTTCTGCTGTCAGTGGTCACCACAGCGATGTTCGTGTTTACTTCCATTTTGTTGCCTTTCATGGGTCCTTCTCACTCCTTCGTGCGTCCCCAAATTCCCTTTCCACACCTCCTTTCCGTCCCATTCAACCCTTCTTCCCTTACATCCTTCCACGCAGCTCTCCTCCTTGCTTCCTTTCATCCATTCTTGTCACCGTTCCTTCCTCCATTTGTACCACCTGTGTGACGACCACCAGGGGGCGTCTTCCCGACAGACCTTATGAGCCAATAGGAGGGCACGAGCCCGGCGCACGTGCGGCGTGCACGCGCCACTGCACCAAGCCTGGCGGTGCGCATGCGTAGCATAACACGCGCACACACACACACACACACATCCGTGTTCTTTTTATTTATTTATTTTATTATGAAGGATGGTGAGGAGGGGGCGTGGCCGCCCCGACGACGTCATCAGCCATCAGAGGGGGGAAAGGAGACAGGCGAGAGGAGCCGCTTCACATTGCCTGCACTAAAATAGACCTCAACTCATTACAAGAAGGTAGGACAACATGTTTTGATTTTGATGATTATTTATTTACGCAGGTGATGTTGTATTAAAAATGATGGCCAACGGATGGCGGGAGATTAGGAGGAGGAGGCTAATTATCATCAATTGGTTCCATTGGATTAAAGCACGCGACGTACGTCGTTGTGAGCTCGTGGCGACCTCCGCCAAGGAAAAAAAAAAAAAAAAAAAAGGAATAAAAAGAGACTTGAAGGTGAACGTGAGCGAGTTTAAAATCTGATGTGTGCAAATTTTCCATCGATCTCCTGTGATGCTAATTATTCATCACCCATCATGACACGATTATGCTGATCAATTTGGTGAAGGGTGCATGCGGTCATTGGGACTTGCATGCATGCAATGGGGAGGAGGGGGCGCTTTCGTGGGGTGAGGGGGTAGGGGGGGCTCCCGCGCTCTGCGTCGTGCGTCAAAATGACCTTGTCATATGCACTTGCACTGCTGATTTAGAACCCCCCCTCCCTTTCCATATGGATTTGCTGGGAGAATTCTGCATTTCAAATGCGTGAAAAAATGTAGATCGTCCTTTTAAAAAAAAAATATATATATGTATATATATAAACGGTCGATTTCTGTCCCCCTCCTTCCCAGGCCACCGTCGTTGCTCATTTGCATCCGGGCTTGTGTTCATCTTCACACCAGCACCGTCATCATCATCACCATCACACATGCGCGCCCTCTTGTTATGACGTCACACACACCCGAGGCATGTTTGGCAGTAAATCCATAGAACATAATGCTTCTGGACAGGGAAGGCGCTAAATCGGGGTGGGGGTTGTATCGCCCCTGTCAGAAATCTGTGTATCCCCAGTTATGCTGCATTCGAGGACAGTCGGAAGTTGGCAATCTCCGAGTTGGCCTTTCCCAGTTCCGACCTGAAAGCGTTCGAGGCGAAAGTAAACAACCAAAATGGCGGATAGTGTCAAATTGATTTTTATTTTGGTTCTTAAAACTCATTTTGATCTCCATGTAAACTTACCTGCTTGTAATTTTGCTTCATTTATTGGAGGAAGAAGGAACAAAAAAAAAACCCCGCCAATTTTGAAATATTCTATGAAAGCCACCCGGAAGTGGTTGTCATGCTGCAATATTAACTGTCATGGTTTGGGTTGATTTTGTTACTTTTGTCATGGCTCAGGTTTGATTTTGTTCTCCTGTTTCTTGGAGTTTTTGCCGTGATCTGTGTTTTGTTGTCCTTGTGGGCTTCCCCTGTCTCGTCAAACCTGAGTATGTCCACCTGTTTGCCTTCCCCTCCTAATGTGTCAACCAATCAGCACCCTCTACCACTTGTCTTGCCCAGCTGTGTCTCGCTGAGTCAATTAGTGTGGCTATTTAGTCTTGTGTCTCCCCTCTGTCTGCGTCGATTCATTGTGATTTTCCTCATGTCATGCTGCTGGTTGTTTTCCCGTCTTGTCTCCTTTTACCCTTTTGGACTTTGTTGTTTCATCAGAAAATAAATAAATAAATAAATAAATAAACATTTATCATAAGACCATCTTTAAGACAACCTCAACCCTAACAGCACCTTCCGCCACTTTAACAGCTGTTTGGATATGTTGAGCTGAAATTATTGACATGATGACACTACTACACACTTGCTGCCAAGATAGCCAAGCCATCATAATTGCAAACAAAATGTGATGAAATGTTTGGTCAACTTCCACTCGGAGAGCCCACACGCGCTTCACGTGCTTGCTAAATGTCAGCGCAAAGCACCGCAAGCTACTCAGCGTGCGCATGTAACGCTTGAGCTAAGCGCTAACCTGGCTTAGCTGAGGTGCGAGCTGGGCTTTTGCCCGACACCTCTCCGCACTGAAGGCACACATCAAACCATTTCAATTTTGAAATCTCAACCCAGGCTTGAAACTCAATTTTGAAACACTCACTTGCTTGAAAGCCTACTTTCAAAATCCTAACTTGAAACCTTAGCCCACTCTTGAGACCCTAACTTAGAATGCTAGTCTTGAATCCTTACTCTGAAGCTCTGACTCAGGCTTGAAAAGCTCATTTGATATGCAACCCAAGCAGCAAACCTTCGTTAAACCCTAATGTGATGCCATAACCCTGTTTTGAAACCGTGACCCAGGCTTAAACCCAAATTTGAAACCCTATCTTTCAAATTTTTGCACCCTGACTCAAGATAAGCGTGACTGGAACCTGTAATTTGGAGTACAAATGGGTAATCTTCACCGTGGCGTTAGATTAGGGCTCTTAATGATAAGATAGGTGACTCGAGCTAGGCCTTTGTGTCGCTGTGACCTGTCCTGGCTTGGCATCTTCCTATCTATCTGCACTCTGGCACACATTTATCCAGCAGAAACCAGTTAAGACCATCAGGTCACACGTTTATACATTGGCTAGGCTCGGCCGGCCCCGTGTGGGTGGACGGCCAAGGTAGTATAAGATTAGGGACCGTTTTGAGTGGGGCATGCCTTGTTCCACGTTCAGCAGATAAGGCTCCACAGCTGTGTACTCCATCTTTCTGGTATCCACTAAATAGTTCAACTGAGAATATGAAGTCTCCTGGTTGTTATTATTCGTATAGCGAGTATTCAAGATAAAAGAAGCAGTGACAGTACCCGTCGAACTTTACAGTGGCTTTAAACCTCGTTTAAAATATTTACAATAAAAATATTTCGGGTTTAAAATGTAAGTTTGCGGCATCAACTCTTTGCTGTCATCTGTTCAGGGTCGGGCACGCACGAGCAGGAGCGAGTTGTGGGCGTGGCCTTCCGGAATCCACGTCACCCCCTCATGCGCTCGGACCGCTCCTGATCCCGTACGCAGCGAGCAGCCGGCACCAACCGCATCCCGAGATGGACGACGACGGCCGTTACCGGGACAACCGCTCCGACTTCATCCGCGGCGCCAAGGACATCGCCAAGGTGGCCAAGAAGCAGGTGGGCAAGAAAATGGGGCGCGGGGTGGACAAGATGGCCGACGAGTACACCCGCCGCTCCTACAAGCGCTTCGAGGAGGAAGACGACGACGACGACTATGCCGGGGTGCCCGGTGGTGAAGGCGGCGGCGGCGGAGGCTACTACCGCAACGACAGCCGCGCCAACGACGACGACGCCCACAGTGACTCCACAGAGGGCCACGATGAGGACGACGAGATCTATGAGGGCGAGTACCAGGGCATCCCGCGGGGAGACTCGGCCAAGGCGGACGGCGCGGCGGTGCACGCCCAGGCGCAGGCGCAACACTTCCGGGACCTGTCGGCGTACGAGGGCGAGCGCAGGAAGGACCAGGAGGAGCTGGCCCAGCAGTACGAGAGCATCCTGCAGGAGTGCGGCCACGGGAAGTTCCAGTGGATGCTGTACTTCGTGTTGGGCTTGGCGCTCATGGCAGACGGTGTGGAGATCTTCGTGGTCGGCTTCGTACTGCCAAGCGCCGAGAAGGACATGTGCCTGTCGGAACCCAACAAAGGAATGCTGGGTAAGAATGTGTCACGTTGACCTCTGCCGAGGCACCTTCCATCTGCAGAGGATTGTTTATTGGGGTCGTTTCTACCTGGATGTTCCCGGTGCAAACGCTTTCCAAGGATGTTGCCAATAAATTTAATCAAGACTCCTAAACTCTAAACACAAACCCTGGACCTTGTCATCCCCAAAACACTTAACCCCATCCCAAACCGCACTAACCCTAATCCTTCCCATATTGTTCTATACAAACCGTGATCTACCTGGGTAGGCCTTCAAGGACACTCTCATTGCTAATGCTAACCCTTTCTAAGCATGTTCCCAATAATGTAGGCAAGAATTTCAACCCTACACAAAACCGTCACCTTAACTTTAAAGATTTTGGGACGGGTCCCCATTGTAGAGTACCGTCCCAATCCCGCCCCTTTGATCTAATCCCAAATTTTGACTCTATTCTGTAATCTTTAGACCCTCAACCTTCACTTTACTCCATAACTCTGAACACGTTGCCAAGCCCTTTTCCCTTCAACTTTACATATCCACACCTAAGACAACTCCACCTAATCGGCTAATTTAAGTTTAACACCATCAATCCCAACTCTTACCCTTTAAAGCCTATTCTACCCGAACCTTAATTTAACTCTAGCCTAACATTACCCATAACCCTAACATCCCTAACTTCTGACCTCTAATGCTACGTTCATGCTACATTCAGACCAACATTGGGAGAGGCGTTTCCGGCGGTGCGATTGCACTGTAGTCAATGGACTTCGCAATCTTAATCTCTCAAACTGCAACCCTGTCCATAAAATCCAGCCAAGAATGCACTCCTCGTTCCCACTCTGCCTAAAACTGAAATCTTAATCTAAACTCATTCCAGATCTTAAAACGTGTATCTACCCAAAACCGTCCTAACATCTAAAGTTAACTCTAACTCTAATCTTAATCCATAATCCTTGTCACCTTACTTTAACTTTAATTTAACCCTAACCGCCAAATTTACCCAAAACCTGAATCTAACCCTAATCCAAAACACCTAACCATGAATCCCTCAAACCTGAACACTTCAACCCCTTCTTCATCCGAACCTTACTCAAAACAACCCGCTTTAATACGAACCCCTGAATTTTGTCAAGAATCCACATTGGCCTAATCTTAATCGAAACCCCAACTGCCTTAAAATGGCCCTAACACTCCCACAAACCTTAAACCTAGACCCTAATATCAATTTTAACCTTAACCCCCAACCTTACTGTTGAATGTAGGTCCCAATCCACATTGGCCGTACAAGTCAGGCTAATAGAAACAAACAGCAGTCTTGACATGACTCGCATCCCACCTGCTTCATCCCAGTCACCATCTATCATCTCACACACGCACACACTTATTGACGAGCTGTCAACAGTTTTGTCGCGACTGTTTGTCACTTTTGCGGATCTCGAGTGTCCATTCTCACTTGTGATCCAGCGTGCTCGTTTACTTGCTCTTTTGATTGTCAGTACAAAAATCCTGATGACAATAATCAGCAGTTTCCATGACAACTGAGTAAAGGCTGTCAGCACCACTTTGACAAAACTGATGTAGCCGGCAAAAAAAGATAAGCTGTTTGGAACTGCTTGACTGTTTGGAAATTAGCCTTCCTTTGATTGGGGCTAGTTTGGGCAAATTTCCTTGTGGGGGTTCATCAGAGTATGAGCCTTAGAATTGGTCCAAAAGTGGATGCTTCGAACCAAAATGGATGACTTCCTGTTTTTTTTCTGTCCTGTTATGATAGACATGGAGATCCAATTTCACGTTGATCGACAAAACTGGGGTCGGGGTTCATTTTGAGTGATAGTCCCCATTAACACGAACCCTAAACCCTATCCAAAACAATGAAGCTAATCCAAAACCTAACCAAACATGAACCAACTCTAGCAGTTCGTCAAAGTGCAAGCCTTGGATCTCACCCTTCAAAACCAAAATGGCCGACTTCCTGTTTGATTATAGGCTGTATCCTTTTCATCGTTTTGCATTGGACGGCTGTGTAATGCCCCCAGGTGGTTATTTGAGGGTAGTATGATCAGTTGGAGTGTAGTTGCGCTGAGACAATTAGGTGTCTATTTAAGGGAGGAATTTATTGCACTCGAGGGGTTGACGCAGTGCCGGAGTGACAAGAAGGTGACTTTCACTCTCATTTCTCCTCCACTGATTGCCGTCTGGGCATCTGTGCTGGTGTTTCCACGGCGACGGCCACGCGTATTAGCATACTAGCTTGCGCGTGCGTATAAGTGTGTAGGCCTGGAGGACTGTGTGTGCGTGACTCATGTGCTTCACTCCAGCATGCCAGAGAAACGTGGCGAGACGTCGCCGCCGCAATGCAGCAACATGCTGACCAAATGCATACTGTTGGGGGTGGGGGGGTGGTGGGGGGGTGGTGAGGGGGTGTAGTTTGAGGCTACGTTGGCATGGCTAGGACAACCGATGGATGTTTGGCCCAAAATGGCTAACTTCCTGTTCAGTTTGGGGGGGTGCATCCTGTTCTGCTTTGACATGTCCACCAAATTTCGTGTACATTGGTGAAACTGGTGGTTGGGGGCGGGCCCATTATTTTTAGAACAAGAGTCAAAGCAAAAGCCCTAAATTCACCCTAAATGGCTGCTTCAAGCCAAAATGGCGGACTTCCTGTTTAACTTTAGGGATGGCTTCTTGAGATTTTTGTTTTATTTTATTTTTTTGGTGAATCCTATTATGACAGATGTGTCCACCCAACTTTCATTCATTTTTCATTCATTCATTTCTTCATTCATTTCAGGCAGAAATCAATAGCCAACAAGATACAAATTTTTCCAAACAATACTCAACTAAACCTGGCCTGAAAAGTAGTTAGTGGGAGGAAGAAAAACTTAACTTAATGTCTGTCAATGAAACGCAATGATTTAATTCAACCCCTGTAATTGGCTCAAAATGGCTGCCGACTTAGTGTTCATTCAGGCATCAGTCTGATACTTATTTATATCCTGACACGATAGACCGGCTGTCCACCTAATTTCCAATCGGTGAAAATGGCGTTATGTTCATCAACAATGTGTCACAGTGAGAGGCCTGGAATTGGCCCCGATTGGCCCCTCCCCACCCCAAAAAAGCCTACTTCCTCTTTAATTTCAGCCACGGCTCAATTAGACTGCTTTGTTAATCCAGTATTAGATGTCCACTCAATTTTCTGTTAATCGGTGAAACAGGTGTTGGGTTGGGGCTCATTTGGAGTGTCACAGCTCAAAGTATGTAACCTGGAATTGGCCAAAAATGGCTGCTTCAAGCCAAAATTTCAGTTATATTTCAGGTATGGGTACCTGAGACTTGTTGGTACATCCTGTTATGCTACGCAAGCCCACCCAATTTCATCTCCATCTGTGAAGAAAGAGTCTGTAGATGAATTTTTCTAACTTTTTCGGGATGGTGTTCAGGGCCCTTAATATATATATATATATATATATACATAACCATCAGGAGTCACACACGTTTAGGTTTGTAAGGAAATAAAAATCATTGTGGACAACAAAACCCCACCTGCACAAACATAACTTTGTTGTCACGCTGATGAAACGAGGCAAAGCAAATAGTTGAAAGAAACTGCGATGACACGAGTGGGATGATGAAAAGGGGTGGGGGGTGTTGGGGGAGTGCAAGACAAGGGAAGGAGCCAGAGCAGCTGAGCATCTCTGTGGAAGTTGGGGGAGGGGGAGAAAAAGAGAGAAAGGCGAGGACGATGGAGAGTCTGTGACAACGAGGCTGAAAAGCTCCAGGCTGTGTGTGTGTGTTTCATTGCAGGCTTGTATGTCGTGCACACACGGAGGTGGGGGGGGGGGGGGGGGGGGTGACTATAAATAGTAACGTAGTGTTCCCTCTCTCCCCAGCCGAGGATCTTTGGCTCGCGGAGGTCGCTCGGCCATGGCGACCACGCCGGGTCTCGGCAAGGGCGACTCAAAGGCGACTTTATGACTCACTGCGGCGTGAAGGGGAACACAAGCGGTTCGGTTTTCTAGGGTAGTCCTTACAACAACAAAAAAAACGACTACAACGGAATCCTGACTACAAAGATTTAACACTTGAGACAGAAGCGCCTCTTCTCTCAGGATTTGGTCGGTCATCCGCAACGGTTTAAACGAGGAAACTCGATTTTCATCCTATCACTATTTTTTAACAAGGAAAAAAAAAAAGGCACAAAACCCCCCAGCCCGCCTCCGGCCTTGTATATATGTGTCACCTGTACATATACAGTATCGTTTATGCAGTAGTCTGCTCGCAAGGTGGGAGTAACAAGATGGCCGCCCTTCAAGTGAGTGGTGTCAGCGGCTCTAATTTTTGGACTCCTCCATCCATACTTCTTGGTCTTGTCCCACCTGCAGGCCTGATCGTCTACCTGGGGATGATGGTGGGTGCGTTCGTGTGGGGCGGCCTGGCCGACCGCATCGGGCGGCGGCAAACGCTGCTCATCTCGTTGTCCATCAACAGCGTGTTCGCCTTCTTCTCGTCCTTCGTGCAAGGCTACAGCTCCTTCCTCTTCTGCCGCCTGGCCTCCGGAGTTGGGTGAGGAAAGAAAGCCGGCGCAGACGCTGTTAGCCACGTTGGCCTCACTTCATTGCTCAACAACTTCTTCTTCTTCTTCTTCTTCTTCTTCTTCTTCTTCTATTTCTTCTTCTTCTTCTTCTATTTCTTCTTCTTCTTCTTCTTCTTCCATTTCTTCTATTTCTTCTTCTTCTTTTTCTTCTTCTTCTTCTTCTTCTTCTTCTTTTTCTTCTTCTTCTTCTTCTTCTTCTTCTTCTATTTCTTCTTCCATTTCTTCTTCTTCTTCTATTTCTTCTTCTTCGTCTTCTATTTCTTCTTCTTCTTCTATTTCTTCTTCTTCGTCTTCTATTTCTTCTTCTTCTTCTTCCATTTCTTCTATTTCTTCTTTTTTTTTTTTTTTTTTAAATTTGCTGTAAGACATACAAACATGGTAACAATCAAAGATTTTCAGTATAAGTCAACAATAATTGCCAAGGGAACAGTAGTTTACAGAAAAATATACACAATGATCAAACATAGAATGTACACATACAATTGTAAATAAAACTATTTCTTTTTGTTCTTCTATTTCTTCTTCTTCTTATATTTCTTCTTCTTCTTATATTTCTTTCTTCTTCTTCTTCTTCTTCAATTTCTTCTCCTTCTTCTTCTATTTTTTCTTCTTCTATTTCTTCTTTTAATTCCTTCTCGTTCCCAATGCCAGCATCGGCGGCTCCATCCCCATCGTCTTCTCCTACTACTCGGAGTTCCTGGCTCAGGAGAAGCGAGGCGAGCACCTCAGCTGGCTCTGCATGTTCTGGATGATCGGCGGCATCTACGCCTCGGCCATGGCTTGGGCCATCATCCCACACTACGGTGAGGTTTCCGTTATCGTCCTTATATCCCGCAAATACGGGCTGCCCAGAGATATAGATAAAGATTTTTGTTTAAAAGCATCCCAAAATACAACAGATCACTGGGCCGATTGTTCTCTTTATTTGGAAATGAAAATGACGTGATTGCTATGTGTCCACCGTCAGGTTGGAGCTTCCAGATGGGCTCGGCCTACCAGTTCCACAGCTGGCGGGTCTTCGTGCTGGTGTGCGCTTTCCCCTCGGTGGCGGCCATCTCGGCCCTCACCACCATGCCCGAGAGCCCGCGCTTCTACCTGGAGGTCAGTCCAATGTTTATGTTTTTTTTTTTTAAAGTCACTCGACTCGGTCAGGACGTGCAGGTCGGCTGCTTTGATGCGACAAATGTTTCCTGCAATTGCAGAATGGGAAACACGACGAGGCCTGGATGATTCTCAAGCAGGTGCACGACACCAACATGAGGGCCAAAGGATATCCGGAGAGGGTTTTCTCAGTAAGCCGCACATTGCGACGATTCCTACACTCCTCGCAAAAAACAAACAAACAAACAAACAAACAAATGTCAAGATTCACGACAGGTTTTGAGTCCGTGAACATTTCCAAGGTCATCCACGTTGTAAACTGTTTGCTGACACTCAGGCTCCGCCCCGTCCACACGAAAGCCCATTTTAATGTATTGCACTAGTTTCTTACCATTTGGGGAGTTCGTCCACACGGCGGCGCCGTTTCAAAGCTTGAAAACCGATCACCTTTGGAACAGGGTTTAAGAGTGGAATGATTTCAAAACACGCCCCGGACGTTTACTCCACATGCAGGATACTTCTCCAGTGCAATGTTATTTTAGTTAACCAAAACTAATAGAAAAATTAAAACTAAAATTCTGAAAAAAAAAATTTGTGAACAAAATAAAATAAAAATGCATTCAAAAAAACGAAAACTAACTGAAGCGACGGCAGCCATCTTACTCCTCCCGTCTCACCAGCAGATTACTGTTTAAACTACTTTGAAGACCCCCGTTTTCTTTTATTGCTCAGTTGCTAGACCCCTCGTTTTTTTTTCTACTAAGTACTGTCTCAAATGTTCTCCACTTTCCATACTGTAAATGTATGAGATCGTATGTTGAGAAACGTTTCTTGGGAGGAGCAATATGGCGGCCTCGCGACTTCAAAAGTCTTGGCCAATCGGCTATTCAGATCAAGTGGTTCGTCTTCTTCTCTGATTCTTCTACGCTTTCCGTTAACTCCCCGTGGCAGCGCAACAGCGCCACTCCAGACTTGGCATATGTATTACAGCCGCTAAACGTCCTCAGCGTCTTCTTTTGGACACCCGCGTGCCTTGAAATGTTTCTTTCTGTACAAGATTTCAGTGACACTTCAGTTCGAAGCGTCCTGTTGGTCCGCTGTCATGTCGACAAGAACGGCCAATTGTGATATCCCTGACGTTTTTGTGGGAGTGTATATCGTCATCAAAATTCTTCTTATTTCCATTGGGTTCAAGAGAATGAAACGTGGCATGATTTCAGGTGACCACCATCAAAACGGTGAAGCAGATGGACGAGCTGGTCAACCTGGGGGACGGCGCCGCCTGGCACGAGAAGTGGAGGATAAAACTCACCTCGCTTTTCCATCAGGTACGCAAACGCTAATTCAGGAATGTGTGTGTGTTTTTGTGTGTGTAGCAGCAGCCATTTTGGGCCAATTCCAGAGCTTGATGAACTTAATGCGGAAACCTGGAAAGACAGGTGATTTTGAATTGCCAAGATTTTTAGCCTGAGAATTATTTTGAGGAAAGTTAAAATGTAAACTGAAATTGGGGAGGGGGTCTGCTATCATAACAGAAAAACAAAACAAACAAAAAAAAAATCCAAGAAGCCCCTGCATGAAATGACCTCCGTGCGCAAAGTCGGCCATTTTTAGGTGCATTTGAGGGCTTGGACTTTGACAAACTCAAATGACCTGCCAATCGGAGGCAGGTGTTCTTAGACAGATGGACCACTAATTGCCATTAACTCCTTCAATCCCAAAAGCATGTAAACACGTTTTTTTTAATACTTTGTCCTTCACTCCAAAAAACGTGTTTACACGTTTTTTTGTTTTTTGTTTTTTTTATGCAAGAGCATACAGAAGGCTTTGATGCAGCTTCTGACATGGGGAGGTGGCTTAAAGCATTGGTAGTTATTTAAAAAAAAAAAAAAAAAACAGCCAGCAGGTGGCAGCAGAGAATAAGAGCTCAACCAGGACCTTGTTGCAACAAGCTCTTTTTGGCAGTGTTTTCACCAGGAATGTAATATTGATGAAACTTGGCTATATTCTAATGCTAATTGCTGCAAAACGGAAACAGATACGGATGTACTTTTCCTGAGTGAAAATGGCTGGGAGTGCATGAATTAATATGCTCGGTCTGTTTGTTCTTTTCAGGTATGGAGTAATTTCCAGACGGTTTTCTCCCCCGAGTACCGTCGCACCACCTACATGATGATGGCCGTCTGGTTCTCCATGTCCTTTAGGTAAATCTGACCTCATGATATACAGTCCAATGGTCTCGGAATATACTGGGGACCATCTTACTCAGCAGGGGTTGGGACTCTTTGACTGTCGCAAGATTGGATTCAAATCTGATTTTTCAATGCAGAATCAATTTTGGATTCCAAATCATTTGATTGACAATGATTTCTGCTTCAATTTATAGATGTGCAAAGAATCGTCCTGATCTTCCTCCAGTCTGACTCGCTAATGCTAGTTAGCGCACTACTCGCGGCACTTTTATCACTCAAAAGAACGGCTATTCATTAGGGATGTAACGATAAGGGCAATATCGCGATATCGTGATATTAAAACTGCGACAATATCGTCGTCGTCATGTTCACGATATTTATTAAAAGCAACACATCTGTTAAAAAAAAGTCAGGTTGATTTTCATTTGCGCAGTTCTAGCACCCTCAGGTGGCTATTTTTTTTTTAGTGAGATTTAATTTTCGTTATGGATGTTTTGACCCTTCTATGTGTAAAATCTACGCTAATTGTCAGATGAAGGGGAACGTAACATGCCGGTGAAAAGAGTCAATATGGGGTGGAACTCAATAAGTGCGTCCATCAACAAGTAAGCGCCTCAATATTATTATTAGAGATCGTATGTGGTTTATATACATTGCTATTATATACAAAAGCACAAAATTGTGCTTTTTTTTTTAATATGAGCTTTTTTTTGACAATATTGTAACTTTTCTTTTTAATATCACCAACCTCACCTCCCCACAATATCATGGTAATTATCGTATCGGGAGCTTCATATTGTGATAATATTGTATCGTGATGTTTGGATATCGTTACATCCCTACTAATCCTGCAAAACGCTTCAGGAATGCATACAGAGAAGCACCGTAACATTAGTCACCGGCCTATGTTTTTCCTATGCTGAAAAAAAATAATAATAAAAAAATAAAAAAATTAAAAAATTATTGGAACAACTTGATGGTGACTTTTTCCTTTTACTCCCTAATGTGGCTATAACTTAACAGTGTATCAGAACGCGTGGAACCACACTGCCCCTAAGTGGCCAAATTCGGTACAACAAAATAATAAATACATAAAATCGATTTTGGGACATTCCAAATCGATTCTGAATCGTACTAAATGAAAATCTCTTTTTTTTTTTTGGCACACCTATATCACTCAGTCCACAAGATATTCTAACGACGATTCTAACCCGTTTCGCCGGCGCAGCTACTACGGCTTGACCGTGTGGTTCCCCGACATGATCAAGTACCTTCAGAAGCAGGAATACGCCTCGCGCACCAAAGTCTTTGTCAAGGAGAAGGTGGAGCACGTCACCTTCAACTTCACGCTGGAGAACCAGGTGCACCGCCAGGGCGAGTACTTCAACGACAAGTGAGTTCAACAATTGCTAACCGTACTTCCGTCGGAGAAAAACGCGGGCGAATAAATCCGCCCTGGCTATTCTGCGTTGCAGGTTCGTGAACCTGAAAATGAGGTCCATGGTGTTCGAGGACTCGCTGTTTGAGGAGTGCTACTTTGAGGACATCACCTCCAGTAACACCTTCTTCAAGAACTGCACCTTCATCGCCACCCTCTTCTACAACACAGGTAAATGAAAGCATGGCTTCTTCTGGGGAAAGTTTGAGGTTTGAGAATTCAACCTCTGAACCGGTTATTTTAGGATTGATTAACAGCCACAGGTAAGAGAGAATGTCAGTTGAACTCAAACATTTAATCAACTCGAAATGCAGCCTTATTTTCAGATTTACAGTATCTGAAGAAATAAAGGAAATAAAATAATTACATTTAAAACCAACTGTCTGTGCCTACCATTCAAAAGTAAATTATACTCCTAATGGTTCATGGTGCTGGCAGATGGCGATCCATTGTCTTCACACTCAAACTGTTGGCGCTGTGCCAGTCCGAAGGTGGCTTGCGTCCGTCAAAAAGACCACCTGGCAAAAAAAAATCAGCCGAACAATTTGCGGGAGTTTGAACAAGTTCCTCCTGCCGCCAAAGTCTTGGTTTCAGGTCATCACAGCTTGACCTCATGTTGATGACATCACGGCGTCCAACTCTCTGATGTCGTGGCAGAGCTCTCATGTCGGCAGTTGGCCAAAGCCACCAGAGATGTATGACTGTCACCGGAAATTATTGTTGATTGGGAACGTTGTGCAAGTTGTGCAAGTTTTCCCTGAAGTGGACGACGACAAGAATCGGACTGCACGATGCCGGTGTTGATTTTAGGTGCCCTGGTGGGGTCGCTGGTGACCAAAGTCGCTGCTCAGTACCTGGACTCTCCTGCTTCAAAGGACTGCGTATCACTTTTGGAGATTCTGTTCGAGATCCCCCGCAAAGGAAATCTCCCGATTCCGAAAGACAACCATCAGGATTCCCTCCACCCGTTCTCGTCCGTGGCCCACCCCGCTGACCCGGACACCGACTTGCGGAAGCTGCTACGCCTCACGAACTCAGATGATCCGCGGGAACCCAACTGGGACGAGGAACTGTTTTGGGGTAAAGGGCGGGCACCGCCCCAAGCACGCGCGCCGGTGCCGGTTATCAGGAAGTCTTTGGAGACTGTCAGAACTCTTCTTTCGCCGATTGCAGTCACCTCTTTAAGGAACGCTGGCCGGTATTTCGAGCACCTGAGGACCAGCCACGCCTACGTGCGTTTCAGCAACTGGTTCACAAGGTTCTCCACGCCACCTCGCATCGCCTTCCTTTGCGTCTCCACTGTGGTTTCGTTTTGCCTGCATAGAGCTTTGCACCTCATCCACGGCTCTCAGGTGAAAACGTTCTTGCTGGCGCACAAACAGCAACTGATTGCTTTTTTGTTTTTCCCCTCCTCAATCCTGTTTCCTCTGATCTTCACTTTGCTGCGTTGATAGACTCGAAGCACGTCAAAGTCCATCCACCAGTCTTGTTGGTTGGAACTGTGACTTTGAATGATTCACAAACTCTACAAACATCTATCATCGAATGAGGTATATGCCATGGAAGAGGCGAGACTTCCGACTTCTGTGATTTTGCACATGAGTTTGGTTCCCGTCCGGGTTGCAAACGCGCAACCGAGGGACACAAAGTCGGAGGCACAAGTATTTTGACGCTGCCCACACGTCGCAAACCGAACCGGAACCAAAGCTGATGTGCAAAAACAGTCCCACCTCTTCTGTGGCATATTCCTCATAGCTTGACAACACGGGGAGTCCTCGAGTTACATCGGAGTTCCGTTCCTACGATAGTGATCTTTTATGATGTCTAGCTGATAGAAGGCGTAGCTTTCTTCTTTGGGGCCATGTGGTGGAAAAAAAAAAAAAAAAGTGTGAAAAAGCCACAGATACTCCTGCAAGTGCACAAGCGCTAGCTAGCACTAGCTAAGGGCTAAATAAGAAGATGTAGCTTTCTTCTTCTTTGGGGCCATGATGTGGAAAAAAAAGAGGGTGAAAAAGCCAAAGATACTCCCACAAGTTCACAAGCGCTAGCACCAGCTAAAGGCAAATTAGCGGACAAGGGGAAACCATTACGGCCAAAATGGCGGACCAGGAGCCAAAATGGCGGATCGAGTATAACCGTTGTAAAGTCGAAACGCCCTCATTCGAGTGTCCCGTTCTCAGCCCGCAAGTCACCCACATTGACATGGACCCTTGTAGTCTTTACTCAGAACCTCCTGTCCTCAGTCCTCAAAACTTCAACACTGACGATGACGAATGTGAAATGGAGACTACGCTACATGTGTCTGATGTCTGACGGGAGGCATGTCGTTCGGGTCAAAAGACACGTCGTGTGTAGTGGGCTCCCTGTATTTTTTTTCCAAGTTACTTTCATGCCTTCGGTGTAGTACCACATTGTGCCATAACATGGGGGCAGCACTGAGCTCTACTGAAGGACATTTAGCGTAATTAACAGCAAGAAGAAGAGTTTTAGCATCATATAGCTGATGTGGAAAAAAAGAGGGCGAAAAAGCCAAAAATACTCCTACAAGTGCACAAGCGCTAGCACACTAGCTAAGGGCTAAATAGCGTACGAGGGGAAAACACTGCGGCCTAAATGGCGAACGAGGACCCAAAATGGCGGACCGGGCGTAACCGTTTGTAAAGTCTAAACACCTTCAATCGAGTTCAAGGACTCACTGCATTGTGCTATATCAAACCAAACCAGAATGTCGGTGTGGGTTTGGCCTCTCTTCTGGGTTCTCCGAGCTCCAAACTTAGCGTCCACCACGCCTGCTTGGATGTGGCAAAAGAGACGTCCTGTTTTGAACTCCACTCAACTGGATCCCTTTTATGGACTGCTATTGCCTCGCATTCACACACCAAGGACGCTTCAACGTGGTCACCAGGGCTGAGGATTGAACCCACAAACTCACAGATGGAAGACAAGCACTCTACCACTGAGCCACGCCTACAACATTTTAGCTTCTAGTGGTGTTTTAATTGTTCACCATTCTCTCTCTCTCCATGTTGCTTCACTATTCGGCTTAGACAATTTAGCCAGTTAGCGGTGTCCATTTTCCTATTAGTTTATTGACATATTCTCCTTTTATAAGATTGAAAATAAAGATGAATCTGTCTTTTGATATGCCCTTTGACTGATTAATATAACAACAATATAGCAACTTATATAACAGCCAAACTTTCTGCCAGCGTGAAACCCAAATTGACCTTACCGTGTCAGCAAAATCGATGTTTTTGGACATTGTTCCCGTCAAGCAGATTAAGAATGAATTTGTATTGCCTCATAGTTTCAAAGTTTTGTTGGCATTATTAGTAAATAGTCGACACATGTGTGGACGGCTAGCTACCCGGAGCTATCGTTAGCCTTTGGCTAAAAACAAGGAAGAACATTACCTTAGTGCTGATGTCGTAGTTTCTGCTCATTTTGGAGGGATTCAACTGGTCGTGTGTGCTAAGTTTGTTCTGTTGGCATTTATAGTAAATAGGAAGTCAACAAACAGTTGGACGGTTAGCTACCAAGAGCTATCATTAGCCTTTGGCTAATAACAATCGAAACCATTACCTTAGTGCTGATGTAGTAGTTTCTGCTCATTTTGGAGGGATTCAACTGGTCGTGTGTGCTAGGTTTGTTCTGTTGGCATTTATAGTAAATAGGAAGTCAACAAACAGTTGGACGGTTAGCTACCAAGAGCTATCATTAGCCTTTGGCTAATAACAATCGAAACCATTACCTTAGTGCTGATGTAGTAGTTTCTGCTCATTTTGAAGGGATTCAACTGGTCGTGTATGCTAGGTTTGTTCTGTTGGCATTTATAGTAAATAGGAAGTCAACAAACAGTTGGACGGTTAGCTACCCAGAGCTATCATTAGCCTTTGGCTAATAACAACAATGGAAAACTTTACCTTAGTGCAGGCGTAGTAGTTTCTGCTCATTTTGGAGGGATTCAGCTGGTCATGTGTGCAAACTTTGATCCAGCGTAGACATTTTTCGTAGTTGTTTGAGGGTTTAGGGAAGGGAATAAATCGGACACCTTCCAGTCAATCTTGATAATGGCTATCTCTCTTACACAAGCCGTGACTACAGCGTTTAACCATTTTTATTGTGTTTTTTGTTTTTTCTTGGCTTTGGATAACCACGCAATGCAACACCGGTAGCTAGATTGCTTTTGTTTGTCCGTAGCAAAACTCACATGCCGGCGCAGACATGACGTCTTGCGTCTTGATTGGTTTACTAGGTCACGTGGGCGTGCTTTACGGTAAGGTCAATTGTGTTGTTTCAAAAGTCAAAAAATGTGTTTTGGGAGCGAGAACTGTAGACCTGAGTGTTGTCCAACCTGCCCCCAAAGACCTGTTCAAGTACAGGTTGGTCAACAGCCGGCTGATCAACAGCACCTTCCTGCACAACAAGGAGGGCTGCCTGCTGAGCGACGTGAGCGACGAGAACAACGCCTACATGGTCTACTTTGTCAGCTTCCTGGGCACCTTGGCCGTGTTGCCGGGCAACATCGTGTCGGCGCTGCTGATGGACAAGATCGGCCGGCTCAGGATGCTCGGTAAGCATTTTTCGGACTGGCACGGTTTACCAGTTGCAGACCATGCGTTTGATACTTTAGTGGGGATTCACTTGACTGAATCCACTTTTTAAAGCAACACTCAGGAACTTTCAGTTTACGTTGATTATGGCGCCACCATATGGACAAAAGCGGTAATGTTATGCCTTAAGGAAGACTACATTTCCCATGAGGACAAGCAAATTGCATTTTTTTTCATGCGTCGACATTCAAATTGGCTGAATCCACTTTTTAAAGCAACACTAAGGAATTTTCAGTTTATGTTGATGATGGCGCCACCATATGGGCATATCTAATAATGAAAAAAAAAAAATACTGTGCTGTGTAAGTAAATAAAAAAAAAAGATGAATGAAAAAGCATTTATAATAAACTAAAAATCATACCAAAACGAAAAAGCATATAATAAATGAAAAAAAAATAGATATATACTGTGTTGTTGAAAAAAACAAAACAACATACTTTAATTGGGGGAAAAAATGAATGTAAATGAAAAAAGAGCATATCTGATTAAGGAAAAAGCATTTATAATAAAGTAAAATTCATATCAAAACAAAAAAAAATCCAGTTAATTATATATATATATATATATATATATATATATATATATATATATATATATATATATAATTAACTGGATTTTTTTAAATGAATTTATTTTTAATTAAAACTGATTTCCAGTTTTTGGAATGTAACACTCGCGACAAACGAAGGAACACTGTATTACTATTTTAAAAATGTAAGTAACATCATATTTCCAACAAACATTTAGCCTACAAGTACATTCCAACATATTTTCAAGTACATTTAAACGTATTTGTAAATGCCAATGCCAGTCAAAAATGTTTACTCCGTATTGACAGTTCCATATTTGCATACATAAAGACGAAAAAGCGATTGGACAATCAAATCTCACAACCAGATTTCATGGACCAAATATTGGAATGTGTGTTGTGAATGTAGGAGAAGTATTAGGCCTCGCTAGGTCTGACGTTTGTCTTTTTTGTGTGTGTGTGTGTGTCTCCAGCGGGGTCCAGCGTGATTTCCTGCATCAGCTGCTTCTTCCTGTCGTTCGGCAACAGCGAGTCGGCCATGATCGCGCTCCTCTGCCTGTTTGGCGGCATCAGCATCGCCTCCTGGAACGCCTTGGATGTGCTGACCGTCGAGCTCTACCCGTCCGACAAGAGGTATGCAAATGCCGATTCTTTTTTGACAGGCGGGGCGGCTCGTGTGGCATCACCAATTGTGTAGTTCGGGTTTTCTGCTGTCACCAAGGGGCTTGATTCTGTATCACCTAATGTATGTTTATATTAATTTGAATACATGGATGCATGGATGGACAGAAAGAAGTACAGTACACTCTTAAAATTGCTGGGTCAAAAGTAACCCAATTTTAGTAAAAAATTGGACTCATTTGATTTGGACTTGACTTGGGTCAATTTGACCCAACTTTCTTAATTTTTTTATTTTTATTTTTTTATTTAACCTTTATTTAACCATGGATGGATGGAAGGGTGTCACTGAGTTACAATAATTTCATATCAAAAGTAGCAAAACTTTAGCAAGAGTACTAACCGGAAGTACAGCGTCAGCTGCCATTATCTTATTGGTTTAACTTTTTAAAATTTGCTAAGTGTGATCTTGTGAAATGTAAAATGTCTCATCCCATTTAATGTACATTTGCGTTTTGGTTTCTGTTTGTCCTTTTTTTTTTCCTTGGTTGGCATTATGTGATCATTTTCTGGCTTTTATGTTTTTCATTAAAAAAAAAAAAAAAAACATTTGGGGGAAAAAAAAACACGATGGAGCTAATATTTCACCAGGATTTTTGAAACATGTAGAAGTTCAAAATGGCACCATGCTGTAATTTCTATGTTATTGCAAATGGGAGACAGAGATTAAAACTAAATTCTTGTTATAATGCCATTTTTTCACTCATTGACTCCCATTATAAATCACTGTTTTTGATATGCTGTAAACCTGATATGTTATAATGCATTTTCCGTGATTACTGATCCAATTGCTTCTTTGATGAATCAAAAATGTGAAAATTGAGGAAAGTTGTAGTGTTAACACCCAAAAGCCACCAGGTGGCTAATAAATGAATTTGCTTGTGAAGCCAGCGCTGCAGATTGGTCAAAATGCATGCGATTAAAAACGGTTGGCATTAAAAAAAATATGGTGTCGATGTGTCTGAGCTCATTTTTAGTCTCTCTGGGCGTGCATATTTGCACATATGCACATGACAATACAAAGGTACTGCCCAAAATGCAAACAATGTCCGCGATGTCCAACGTCCGATGCACTTGTTGTGGGAATGCTGAAGCATATGTTATTGTGATTTTTCATTCCACATGCATTCAAATCTTAGCATTCAGCTATTAGCATTCCGCTTTCAGCATTCCCACGCAATTTCTCCAGACATTGCACTTAGACTAGTTGTTTGTTGTTGTTTGAAATTCACAAACAATGTACAAGTTTTGCGAATGACTAAATATTGCAACGGAATTCCTCTTCCTGCGTTCAGGACCACGGCGTTCGGCTTCCTCAACGCGCTGTGCAAGCTGGCAGCCGTGCTGGGCATCAGCATCTTCACCTCCTTCGTGGGCATCACCAAGGCCGTGCCCATCCTCTTCGCCTCGGGGGCGCTGGCGGCCGGCAGCTTCCTGGCCCTCAAACTGCCCGAGACGCGGGGTCAGGTGCTGCAATAATAAAAGGCCATCGGGGCGAGCTGGAGCAGGTGAGAATCGGTTTGAACGGAAGGAATCACGACGCGATTTGTAGTAAGACCCCACCACCCCCCAAAAAAGTGGCAGAAGTCGGAGGTCCGGGAACTGGGAGGCTCTCGAAGGTGAACAGCCCCGTCATCACATTGTTCCTTTCTTTTTCAAAATGGAGGTGTTTCATTGGTGGTCGTTTTGTTGACAGTGACGGTTTGTTTTGTTGAGGTGGGCATAAACGAAGCCCCCTCTTGCCCTTTAAAAACATGATTTACAATCGTTAACCATTAAAAGCACAAGCGTAGTGTATGTGTGTGTGCGAGCTCATATATTAGAAAGGACTTTTTAGTACTTCTACTGGCCCCGTCCCTCCGCCACACCACCTCGTCTTATGCATGTCCAAGTTGTATGTATGTACATGTATGTGTGGCTTTTTGGGAACTGTATCAAAACAGAACAGATGTGACGCTTCAAAATGTCGCTTTTCCACTGCAGAACGTGTTGCTCATGGAGGGACCACCAAATTCCAAAAGTTCCTTTTCATCCATTTTATTTTTTTTTTACCTGCCTGCGTTGATGACAAATGTGGGGGAAATTGCAGGAAGGGGGCGGGCCTCACTTGACACATTTTGACAAGTTTGATGTGGGAGGCGTTACGACGGTTGCGCACGCAAATAGTTCTGAAAGTTTAATATCTAACCAACGATGCAGGCTCCTTCATTTTATCCAGCAGGAGACTGCGGGCACCAAGATAATGGAGCGTCAGACTCCAGAGTGTTATGTTCTGAGGTTGGATCCCAAAAGCACAGACACAAATAAGAGTTTAACACTTTATTCGCATAACATCAAGAGGCATGGAACTAACTTGACTTGACCAGAAACAACGAGAAGGCATTGAGGAAAAGAGGAGCAAGCGGCCAGCTGGATAGAGGAATAATCCGACAAAACACACACTTCTCAGTTAGGCTTGTTCAGACAGGGAAATGATCTGATTGGTTGTGGCTAGACATGTGGCTAACAGGACTGACATGGAATTATCTGGTTGGCTGTTGACTAGATAAAGAGATTAAAGATTCTTGACATCCCATAGCTCCTGACATCACATAGCTTAAGACCAGTTGAAACTAGATGCCGCTTACATCAGTTCAAAACAGACACTTGACCGTACGGTCATGACCCGAACATAACCCTGGCCCCAAATAACACACAGGCAAAACAAGGTCATGACACAATCTCCACTTTGCTGCAATGTGACTTGGCATGGTTGTTTTTTTTCCCTCCGAGTTAGCAATGAATGAGGATGACCAACTTGATCCAAGAGGGGACTGAGGCCAGCCAAGTGGAGACTGTGGGAGTACAGCTAATGCTACGCTAACATTAGCATCTGTTTATTGTGTTCCGCGGCCCAAGAAATCGTCCCCGCTACGCCGGCAACGTGGTGATGTAGTGGAAAAGCGACGTTGTTGTTAGTTTCTGAGTGGTTGTAGCACAACAAGATACTTGTAAAAATATGTAAGAGATGGCAATATATGAAATTATATTCATTTTCATAATGATAGCGACGTGTGAATTGAATGTTAGCGTGATTATCGTGCAGTATGGAACCCTCCTGTGCAATATCCCCCGTCATAATTGTACTCCTGATTTATTTATTTTTTATGTTTTGGTGGGGAGTGGGGTAAAACTACTTGCAGCGAACTAAACATAACCTGCAGGGCTTAACCAATAGGTGGCGCTAATAATGTGTGTCGATGAGATTCACTGCCAAGGGCTGAGAGTGTAACAGCACAGGGTAGATTAAAAACAAAACAAAATCCGGAAACCGTCATTCACGTTCACGTTCTTTATGTCCAAACTGCCATTTTATAGGATAGCAGCCATATCGACGCAACTTTATCTATGGGGCAGCCGCAATTCCGTGTTGTTGTTGTTGTTGTTTTTTTCTCGTTTTGGATTATGTAACTGCCACATCCCAAAATAGACTCAATTCAGTTACCTCAAAATTCTGCACTCAACCCCCTAAAAGACAAAATGGACACAGACTCTTTGGAATTTTTATTTAGTTTTTTTTCCGCTAAAAGTTGCTCCTAGTTGAGCTTCAGATTGCTCTCGTCTGTTTAAATTTATATGAGTTCCAGGTTAACAACAACACCCAGTTAGTACTTTTAACAGTCCCGGAACCATCTTAATTTGTTTGCTCCCAAAGACGTATAAATACGTTCTATTTTAAATATGACCAGTGTCCCAAAGACTGAAGAGAACAGTTGAACCAATGGTGGCTATTACAAAAACGGCCAGCATGTGGCAGCAGAGTATAAGAAATCAGCCAGGACCATGTTGCAACAAGCTCTTTTTGTCAGTGTTTTCACCAGGAATGTGAATAATGATGAAACTTATTGCTACAAAAATGGAAAACAGATAGAAATTTACTTTTTTTCTGATGAAGGAAGAGACTCTAATCTTTCTTTTGGTAGTTTTTATAGTAATAGAACAGAATATTCTGTGGGTCTTGCAAAATCAGTCCAAATCCAGTCGAAAAAAAAAAAAACAGCCGGGAGCAAAACGGGATTGTTTCAGTCAAAATGGCTGCCAGTCAACGAGTTCAGTGGTGTGCAGAATTCTGAGAAGACAAAAGTGGATTGAATCCTTTCTGGAACAAGGCCGTAACATGTGGAAAATGTGCGAAAAGAGGTGAAGAAGGCGTGCGAAGAAAATGGCGGCTGCTTTTGAAATAAAGTTCTGAATGGAGCCACGCAGACGACCCCTTGCACTAAACGCGCACGCGTACACGCACACGTTGGGGGAAAGCGGCAACATCAAAGAGCACAAGTTCTACCCAAGCAAAGTTAACGAAGCAGCTCTTGACCCGCCGGTTCCATTTTTTTTTTCTTCATTTTGAAAAATGATTTATTTCTATTTAATGTGCCATTTGTGTATGGAGGACCAAAACTGCCAAAATTCAAAATAAATGAATTACTAAATAAATAAATAAATGACGAAAAGTGAAAATAAAAACGGATATAAAAAAAATATAATTCAAAAATTAAACACAAATGTATTTATGTATTTTTCGGTCTTTTTATTTCCATTTATATTTATTTTTTTGGATATAATTTTCGAATTATATATTTTTTATATCCATTTTTATTTTCACTTTTAGTAATTTATTTATTTAATAATTTATTTATTTTGAAATTTGGCAGTTTTAGTCCTCCATATTTTGTCACAGTGTTAATTCTTGCCAAATGTTTTACACGTCACACGCGCCATCTGTGCTCTATACATATGAACATATGTACATACAAATGAGGATCATAATAGTGGAACGAAATAATGAGAGAGCTCTCAAAAGCTTTTTTTTTTTTTTTTTTTTTTTTTTTTTAAGTCTGCGCTCGTCGGTCATGTGACTTCTAGAAACAGGAAGTGGATTTCCAGACCAGTCCGTTTTCAGACTTCCTCTCAAAATCACAACAAAAAATTTAAGTAAAACGCACACGGAAGACATAAAACTTCAGGCAGGATTTAGCAGTAACCACCATTTGTTTTGTTTTGCTCAACAGTAAAAATGTTGCAAAAAAAAAAAGGTGAATTTTCACCCCAGAACTACGAACTTTTAAAGGATCGTGTTAGTACTTTTGAAAGACACGCCTAGGTCCGCCCCCTAATTTGAATAACATTTCGACTTGGTCATAAGGACCAAAACTGCCAAAATTAAAAAATGACTAAATGACTAAATAAATGACTAAATAAATGCATAAATAAATGAAAGTGAAAATAAAAATGGATATAAAAAATACAATTCAAAAATGAAATACAAATGTATTTATTTATGTGTAATATATATTTTTGTTCTTTTTATTTCCATTTATATATATATATTTTAATATAATTTTCGAATTATATTTTTTAGATCTGTTTTTATTTTCACTCTTAGCCATTTATTTATGTATTTATTTAGTCATTTATTTATTTTGAACTTTGGCAGTTTTGGTTCTCCATACCCCGCTATTATGGATCCATTCAGTTAAGGAACTAGCGGTGCCGAGAACTCAAAAGTTCCTGGAACGTTGGCTACCTAACTTATGTTCAGGGTTCTTTTTTTTTTTTTTTTTTTTTTTTTTTTTTTTTTTTTTTTTAAAGAATCTGTTGCCATGGCAACAAGGGTCCATGGCAAGCACAAAAAGCTAACAAAGCAATAAGTTGTCTGGAATTTTTCCCCCTCCGCTAGTATTAAAAAACAAAACAAAACAAAACACTGAAAGTCCTTTCAAGGCTTTTTTTTTTTTGTCCTTTTGTTCATTGTAACAGAGAATTGATCATCTTTGTCGATGTGTACTGTGCTGTAGGGTGTGTAGTTTCATTGTAAGCATAGCCAAGTGTGTGCAATCATAAATATGAAAGTAAAAAAAAGAAAAGAAAAAAAATGTAAATTCTGTAATGTTGTCTTTGATTTTGTGTGTTTTCTAAAAGAGAATGGAATCTAAAGTAAATCTGTCAATGTTAATGGCTCATAGTAAACCCGCGTGAGACTTTTGCTTTTCTTTTAAAGCTGTGTGATATTTTTCTGATAATGAAAAATGGGGTTTGCAATCAACCCTTTAGAATCACAATGGAGAAACCACCAAGAATAAAAGCTAGGATGAAAACAGCAATTTGTCTTTCCTCTTCACTTTTTTTCCTAATGTTTTTATGTTATGAGGACTATTTTTGAGTGTTTTACTTCTCTTGTCCAGTATGAATGTGCGACCCCATTGTAGGGGGAAATATTTCATAGGGTCCATCTTGTTTCCTGGGGAAGACAAGTGTTTTTGTTCCATAGTCTAAATTAATGTATTTTTATATGCATAAGCGGAATAATTGGTCAAGAAAATGGATGGGTGGATTTTAATTGTATATTTTTAATTCTATATTCCAGGGATAAGTGTCAGTTCTAGATACAAATTGATCTGTAAAGTAGTCATGATTCAGTGTCGTCGCACATGAAAACTACAAATCCTCCCTGATCGACACATCCGGCGCGGTTCTGACGTCACCGAAGAGGACGCTGTGCAATGAACGTTTTCGTCTTTTCTCTTCAGCTTATATTGTGTTTGATATTTTATCATGACTATTTTGAGCTTTTTAGTCTACTGGTATACTATAGTAACCATACAAACCTCGGACAAGTGTTGGAATTTTCGAAGCAACAGACAAAAACTACAAATACATCACTTCCGCCCTGCGTGTGATGTCACGAGAGCGACGGATTTGGCATCACGAGTAGCAAGGTGAGATAACGATGGTCAATTTTCAAGCTTTAATTTCACTCCTAAAAGATATTTTTCGAGTCGCCCAATGGTTTTATGGTTAATTTATTATACGGCGGAGCTTTATTGCGCAAATATTTGTTCGAACAACATAAAACGCGTGATCCTTATGAGAACGGTAGCAGCCCGTGCTAATGCTAGCCAAACAAGCGATTGGTTAGTGTATTAGCTTACTTACGGTGAGATACGCAGTAAAACACAAACAAAAGTTTCGGCGCATGAACTTCCATATTTCGAGGTAAAAATGTTAACGAGTGAATGACATTTTCACAAGCATCTGGTTGAGGCCAGCAGCTCCTCTTGACGCAGGTGCATGCTTGTAATATTAGCACTAATATTGGCATTATTTTGTCTTCAGCGAATAAATAATATAATATATAGCAGTAAATAAATATTAAGAAAAGAAATCGAACTTTTTTTAAGATGTCAAAATTATAATTTAATTCCTTTTAGAATGTAACTATTTAATTTATATGGGGGGGGGGGGGGGGGGCTAAAAAGTGATTGAAATAAATCAATGAAAATGTAGCACCAAAAAATGTAATGATAGAAAAGCAAAGCTGCCTAAATAAATGTTTTAAAACATCTTTTACCGATTTAAATGCAAATGCTTGGTCTTCAAGGTTAAATACAACTGAAGAGCAATTTTTTGGCACAACACTAGAGGGAGCCCTGTGCGTACACTTTGAGATAACTGAAGTATGTGTATGAACTAGAACTACACAGCCATCATCGGGGCGATCTCCCGCGCACGTCGTCCGATGTTGCCCACCCTTCTCCGCTGCTCTCGCTCCGCCCCCCTCGCCCGCTCCGCCTCCCGCATGGATCCCGCCCGGCCCGTGGAGGGCGCCATCGCCGCCAAACTGACGGCCGCGTTCCATCCCGAGCACCTGGAGGTGCGCAACGAAAGCCACATGCACGCCGTGCCCCCCGGCTCGGAGTCGCACTTCCGCGTGTTGGTGGTCAGCGAGCGCTTCCGGGGCCTGTCGCTGCTGCAGCGCCACCGTCTGGTCAACGAGGCCGTGAAGGCGGAGCTGAGCGCTCACGTTCACGCGCTGGCCATCCAGGCCAAGACGCCTGAGCAGTGGCACGCCGATCCCGACCTGGCCCAGAGTCCCCCCTGCTTGGGAGGGTCGCGAGGGGATCGCGCCGTGGAGGACAAACTGAAGGCGGAACGTTAACTGGGGGACACTTTCTGGTGACGATCAGTTTGAATATGTCAGCCTTTATACAGTTACTGCAACTGAATAAAAATGTAAACACAAAAATAGTCTTTTTTTTTTTTTTCTTTCTTTTTTTACACACTGATTGAAACTGTCAAAAAATGAAACTTAAGGAATACTTTACTCATTGAGCCATTTTCAGCAGTAAAAAGTGAGCATTTTGTCTATAATTAATGTGTATACTTCATTAATTTTCATGTACAATTAGTACCTTTAAAAAGTATTTTTTCTACTTGCTGTCGACTGATGATATCACCTGTGCTGACCAATCATGGCTCAGTTTACTGACCAAACCCAGAAAACAGGTGAGCCATGATTGGTCGTTAACTACTTCCTCAGCACAGGTGATATCAGCAGTTATCAAATTCATTCTGGACAAAATATTAACTTCTAATTGCTGAAAATTGTTCAATGAGTCAAGTATTCTGTTAAATAATAAACTACAGTACAGTACGCTATAACACTGTTCACTTTTCGCGGCCTTTCGGTATTGCAGATTTTTTTTAGCGCAATTTTGCATGCATTTTTTTTTTTTTTTTAACAGTTATGTACCCATTTTATCAAATTTATGGTTTGAACATTGAGAATGTTTAAATGAGAAATGTGAGACCATGTAAACACCTTGATGAGAAAAGTGTTGAGAAGGCTTTTTGAGCCTTAAAACATTTATAATAAATGTAAAACATAAAGGTAACTACTTTTGAGGATTTCATTTTTTGCGGGTATATATATATATATATATATATATATATATATATATATGTGTATATGTTTAAAGGAACCTCAGCGGAAAAGGAGGGAACACTGTACTTATTATTACTTAATATATATATATATATATATATATATCAGTTATCATACGGCTACGGTCTTTGTATGTATTCAATGTTTATATTCTATTTAGCCCTAACGAGAAGAAGGAATTTAATTTATTTGTAATGTATTCAATAACGTCAGTACCACTGCTTTACCACATGAGGGCGCCATGTGCACAATTACTTTGATTCCAACGGAAAGAAGTCATAGCAGCATTTTATACATCAATATTACATACATACATACATACATACATACATACATACATAATAAATCAGCTTGATAGCCTTATTGCACAAAGCCATTTAATAATATTTACGCTTTGGCTTATTTGTATTAACTGCAGTACTAAAGTGCACCCTGTGCTGTACTTGGATTTGTGTGTGCGTGAGACATAAAAGGTCACGATGTTGCTCGCAGTGCGTGAGATCAGGCGGGGAAGTGTATTTATATTTATTCTACATTTGATCATTTTTGACAAATGTTGCCACCACGCAAGTCAAAGTCTCAAGCAAAAGGCCGCAACTGTCGTCGCAAACATTTCATGTCAGTTTTGGTCCTCCATATTTGTGGACCGGATTCACACTTGTAAGCAAGGTTATTATAGTTTTGGAATTTTTCATTTGAGTTAGTTTTGAGATCGTTTTTGAGTTTTGTTTTTTAAATAGTTAGTTTTCAGGGTGGTTCTGTTAATTATTTTTATTAGTTTTATGTATTTAATAAATGCTTAGCTTTAGTTTGTTTCAGTATTAGATTTAGTATTATTTTTTTTAATGTATATTACTTGTGCGCAATATTCAAAAAACAGCATGGGAGCGACGTCATTTAAAGGTGCTTTTCTATTGGCTGCTGCTAGATGACATCGCTTGTGTGTGACACACTTTCAATCGTCCTTATTCCGGTTAATATCAAAATATATCGACTTCAAATCATCCCCAAAGGCTCATTCATTAAATCAATTACCAAAGATGAAAATGAAGGCCATGTTTGCTATAATTATAGTTAGTTTGTTAGTTTTGTAAACATAAAATGTAGTCTGTTAGTTTTCGTTTTTATTACGTTAACAAAATAGTTTTTTTGAATTTTAGTTTGAGTTTTTTTGTTAGTTTTCGTTTACCAAAATAACCTTGATTGTGACTGGGTTGGGAATGTATCCCAGCGATAAATGGAGGTTGACTTGATTTTTGTTTGTAGCATAGAAAATATGACGCGGTAGTTACGCACTCGCCGTAAAACATGCCAGCGGACCCCCTGACCCGATGTTGATGGATCCGTCTGCGGTCCCAGGTCGGGCCCGGGTCGCTGGGAAGCCACCTTGCCCGCCATGGTGTCAAGGCTGCTGCGACTGGGAGCTCGGGTAGGGGAGGCTTCCCGCCATGGAGACCGTCCGACTGCTGATTTACAACCCCGGTTAACGACTTGGGCAACAAATGGGGACAGTCGGTCTGGTGGTCCCAGAAGGGGGGCAGCATACGTATAAACAAGCCTGCTAAACACATTTAAGTACTTTTGCTTGAGCAGAACCACACAAACATTGCGCTTACTTTTAAACCAGCAGAGTTACACTGGGCGGATGCTAATAGGCTATTATAGTGTTTTAATTGGAAAGCAGCCCCGCCCCACCCCACCCACCATCTAAGCCCGTACCTCGGTTAATGAAAGGAGGACAAAAGCGGAGATGGAGAGAAGACAATATCCTTGTGTGGGACAATTAGTTACACTCACTAGTCGAGAGAGGAGGCGGTTGGGGGAGGGGGGCAGAGAAGGGATTAGGAGCAAAATCCACACAGGTGGGTTGGGTGGTCGGTTGGGGGGGGGCGGGGTCACATGACAGGACGTTACCTCGTTTGATGAACACCAGCCGGGGAGGAGGCCCCCAGGAAGGGGGGGGGGGGGGGGGGGGGGGTGTCAGAGCATTTTTATAGACGGAATGAAGCCCACATCGGGTCTTCATTAGGACTCGTCCCGCCAGGTGTGGCCAACACGCCTGCGAAACCGTCTGACAAGTCACACGGAACCTCGCAAAAGCACATCTCGGAATTGTCTCGTAAATGTCAAACTGTGTTATAAGTCGGCGACTTTTTGGTGGAATTTGATGGCAAAGCGCAAAAATGTCATGAGTGGGACATTTTTCGGATTGTGTTGCTGTCTTGAGTGAACCAATTTACGAGTTTTTTGAGATATGAGCTGTCATGTGGCTCATTTTTATTTATTTTTTGTTTTGAGTTGGGATACTTAAAGCGATACTTGACTCATTGAACAATTTTCAGTCGTGAAAAGTTCACATTTTGTCCAGAATGAATTTGATAACTTAATTATTTTTCATGGACAATTAATACTTTTTAAAAAGTAATTTTTCTACTTGCTATCAACCGATGATTACATCACCTGTGCTGAGGAAGTAGGTAACGACCAATCATGGCTCAGTTGGCTGACCAACCCCAGAAAACAGGTGAGCCATGATTGGTCGTTACCTACTTCCTCAGCACAGGTGATGTCATCATTTGTCGACAGCAAGAGCAAAAAATTGATTATAAAGGTAGTAAAGGGATACTTGATTCATTGAACAATTTTCAGCAGTGAAAAGTTAATATTTTGTATAGAATGAATTTGATTACGATTATTTTTCATGTACAATTAATACCTTTTTAAAAAGTTGTTTTCTACTTGCTGTCGACTGATGATGACATCACTTGCGCTGATGAAGTAGGTTACGACCAATCAGGACTCACCTGTTTTCAGGGTTTGGTCAGTAAACTGAGCCATGATTGGTCGTTAACAAGCTGTGGTTTGTCAGATAGAAGACTTTGAGCTCTTTAATAATAATAATAATCATCATCATAAAATATTGATATGACACTTTTCTAGCAGAGATGCAACCCAAAGTACTTAACAAAAAGCAGGTTAAAAGACAAATACATGAAAATACAATCGAGAATGAATCCATCTTGAATGCGAAATGAAAAAGTTCTTGTGATCAAAGCATGAATCAGCGTTTAAACTGTCGCTCCCACATAAAAATGGTTGGCTATATTGCAAAGATGAAAAAAAACTTTTCACTTGGGTTGGTATTTGCTTTGAGAGGTGTAAAATTACTGGCTCCTTTTTAAAATAAAAGCTTACTCATCCAATCATTTATGTGAGATATTTGCAAAGATTGTTGACAGAAGTGAGGTTATTAGGCAAGACGTGAAGACGCGTATAATTGTGTGACGTCGTCCACTTATCACCGATATTTAACATTAAGTTGATTGTTCATGTTGCCGAAAGGAAGCTCATTTAAAGAAAAAAAAAAAACAGGACCAAGAACGCTTCCCTGCAGAACACCATATTTAATAGCAAATGTTTGTGACACACAGTTTACGTTGCCAAAATTGACAATAATACGAACAACTGCGATTGGCTGGCAACCAGTCCAGGGTGTACCCCGCCTACTGGCCAAAGCCAGCTGAGATAGGCTCCAGCACCCCCCGCGACCCATGTGAGGAATAGCGGTCAAGAAAATAGATGGATGCATAGTAACGATCAAAACCAATCAAGAGCCGTGCCCGGATACTGTCACAAGCGCTTTCAATACAATTTTGACACCGATCAATGAAAGCAGAAGTCGAATCAAACAAAAAGATGACTGCCGCTTCAAGTCAAATTTGACTGTGGAATTCGAAGTAACTTCGACACCCCACCCCCAAAAACGTTGAGACGTACCGATCCTTTGTCAAAACAGGAATGCGCCACCTCTGACCGCGTTCGTGATAAATCAGCGGACGTTTCGGGTTGGCGTCCATCCCGTGATCGCCAAAAAATAATAATAATAAAAAGTCTAGGGAGTTTTGGTGTCTGGTGGTGTCCTGGTTGGGCTTATTTTGGGGGGGCCAAGGCCTTTGTCATAAGCCACGGCTGACACGCATGTGAGCCCCCCGCAGGACACAAACCAGAGGAGACCTTCATGTCAAGGCAGATGGCTTGCAGATAAGACGAGACCAGCTGCCAAACCTCGACGAACTCAAAGCCGTCCGACCGAACCGCGTGACGTAATCGGCCACTTAGTTTGAACGACTTTTGCTGTTCTTGTGACTCACTTGGCAATCGTGGGGCGGGAACCTCACGATACGATACGATACGATGTGATACAAGGCTCACGATAACGATTATCTCACGATATGACGATACCGCGATCTATCGATTATATTGGTCAGGTAATAAATATACTACTTAAGATAGAAACTGTTTTTTTTTTTTTTTATGAGAAAATAGTTTATTTTTGTACCATCACTAAAACACAACATTAAAATGGTGTCGTCTGCACAGTGAGTACTTTCGTGTGTTTATTTTTTTAACAAATACAAATATCTTCTTAACAGAGACCTCTTTCTGTAAACAAATTTGTCTTAAACATTTGTCAACTATTGTCATGCAACATGTCAGTCACACAGTCAAGCATTAGCTTAGCATGTTAACTTAGCATGAGCTTAGCATTAACTTAGCATGCTAAATTAGCATTAGCTTGGCATTATTTTAACATTAGTTTAACATGCTAACTTAGCATTAGCTTAGCATTATCTTAGCATTAGCTTAGCATGCTAAATTAACATTAGCTTAGCATTAATATTAGCTTAGCATTAGCTTAGCATGATAACAGCATGCTAACTTAACATTAACTTAGCATTAGTTTAACATTAGCTAAGCAGTATGAAGTTTCGTATTTTTACACATCATCATCATCAGATTTACAGCAGAGAGACCGGAAGAGTCACAGAAAGGCTCGGACATTTTCACGGATCAAACATCTCAACCCCCTGACAAGTCGCCCACTTTTCTTTGCCTCTATTGTTTCCCATTGTCCTCTAAGCCGATCAATTCTCCGATTCTTCCTCTCTGGGACGTCTTTCAGGCCCTTCTAATAAGCCGCACGCCGTTTAGTTTGGGGTGAGGAGGGTCAAGCGTACGGCAGCCCACAAACTCGGGGGTTAATCTCGCCTCTTCCAGATGCCCCGCCCACGTAGGATTCCCCGCTCGCACTTTGCCATAAAAACGTGATGTAATTTTTCACGTGTCAGCGCCGCGGTGAAATATTTGCACTAAACGCGGTCATTATGATTCTACACAAGCCGGGTGACGATGACGGACCCCCCCGGCGACTGCGGACAACTAGGCGCTTTGACCCCGGGGGTCTCGGAGCCCCTTTGTCTTGGCTGACTTTGCTTCTTTTAGCTGTTGAACTCAAAATCCACCTCCACACACACAAATAAAGAATGAGTCTTTCCCGTTAGGTTTATTAGCATATTTTTTTCTACGGGGGAGTAAGGCGTCACAAATAATAGAAAGAGGCCTTAATTGGGAATGTTGTGAGGCCTCAAATAAAGCAGGAGGGTCATGGGGGGGAATCGTCGGGTCAACGAGGAGTGAGGGAGCGTTATATTTGTGATACTCTGAGCTACGTCATAGTTTGTATAGTTCCTACCTCTTGTTTTGTTCAGCCTCCTGATGACACTATTTTGGATGTAATTCCACTGTGGAGCACTAGATGGTGGCGCATCGGTTTAGTTTGACAGTTGACACTAAAGAAGACGATTGAAAACAGGAAGTGCAGTATTTTTAGCGCATCCTAATTTTTGCTCTTCAATCCTGCGCTTTACGCTTGCAGAAAGAGGTAACTGCATGGGTTGATTTTATAATTTTATGATTTTTTTTCATATGGTTATTGATGTGTATTTTGAGATGATAAATTCAGTTTGTAAGTTTGGAGAAAAACATGTTGAGGGATCAGTGCACTGTTTATTCAATATTTTTGTAACATTTTTGTAATAACGAGCATAAAAATATTTTTCAATATTTTGTTTATTTTATTTTTATATTTTTATTTATTGATTATTTAAATATATTTATATTATTATAGTTTTTTATTTGTTTATTTTGTTATAACAGCAAACAAATATATTTTTTAATATTTGTTTGTGGTTTTGTTAATGTTTTTATATTTATTTCTATTTATTTATTTATTTATTATTTCCATTTATTTATATATATTTATATTATAGTTTTTATTTGTTTATTATTTTGTTACAACTGCAAACAAAAATATTTTTGGTTTTTTATTTTATTTTATATTGATTATTTATATTATTTAATTATATCATTTATTTATTTAGTTATTTATATATACTAGTTTTTTTATTTGTTTATTTGTTATAACAGCAAACAATGTTTTCAATATTTTTGTTATGTTTGTTCTTGTTATTTTTGTTCAATATTCTTATCCCTTGTTCTTCTTGCTCGCTCTCAATATATTATTGTTTAAATGTGTTTAGTGTATTTTAAAAGTGTGTTTTGAAGACTTTAGACACGCTGATTAAATGTTTTTCATTATATATTTTTACTGTCTGCAGGTATGTTCAAGTGCCGAGTTGTAAGGCGTCAATGTGGTACCTCGTTGTGTCACAACTTCCATCGACTTTGAAATGCAGCACAATTAACAGCGAGAAGAAGAGGCAGAGAAGATCCCCAACTAATAGTGGCCAAGAAGAAGAGTGGCTGTGAGTATCGTGGTCTACTCTTTTTATTGAATGTTGCTGCACACATTCACACCGAAGCACAATTTATCGTCGTGTTTTTGGAAACCGGAGAAAAGCGTCTGTCAAATGTCGCCACTTCACTTGTGTCGTGTTCTTCCTTGCTTGACACAAAACTCCTCCAGTTGCATCTCCGCTTCCTCCCGAGTTCCTTTCTCGCTGTTTACCAAACATGCCACCTTCCTCGCTTTTGTTTGCGCTCACCTGTGGACAAAATGGCTCCTCCTCATCCTCGGATTCATCAGGGAAATCGTCACGCTTGACCTTTTAAGAGACATTTGCAATCGTTTTGTGAACGTTTCCCCTTTGGAATGTTCAACTGTCCATCTGAAGTAAGATGTTGAACTTGATACTCTTAGCCAGGCAATCTGCAACTGACAACTTGACGGTTCGTTTTGAAGTTGTAGATCTCCATTCACCACTAGATGGCGGCAGTTTGAAGTTAACTGTGAAACGCACACTTAATTAAAGGGACCGCAAC